>NC_056735.1:1264380514-1264650514 GCF_019279795.1 Protopterus annectens | reverse complement strand
TGTGCTGGGACTCGGTGCCACAACCCATTGAGGCAAGGTAGGGGAATCAGCCAGAACTGGCCTACCTTGACATGCTGTGGTGGTAAACAAAATATAGCAATAAGTTACAATTAGTAATAACCAAACCATTGTTAGTATTAACAGAATAGAACATCATGTTATTTAATGCAAATACATATTCATGTGTATTATGTGTAACACAACAGGAAATAACATAACAGCCAGTACGGTAGCAGCATGCCAGTAAGAATTAAAGCATACAGCCAATGAAACAGTTAGTTTAACAATATATTTTAATATTGAATCATAACAACACATGACAATAATCAACCACATTTTCCAAAATATAGTTAGTTTAACAAATTATGTTAATATTACATCATAATATTATATAACAATAATAAATGAAGATAAGGGGTATGGAGAGAGAGAAAAACATTCCATTAATGACATTGCAGATTATATCCCTGAAAACACTGATAATAAATACTCTACAGTAATAAATACTACTGAGTAATTGATGCTAGCCTGGAGATAACCTGGAACCATACTATGAGCTGACAATACAGGTTACAGGACATTCTTCTTGCATTCTAGAACTATTACAGTGTTATAATTGACTGCAGTGATTGTAGACTACACATGCGTGGAATACAGCCATTCAGCATATATTACTACAGCTTTATTTTAGAATCAGCAATGCTGGTGAACATTTTTTATTGGCATTGCTTTGAAATAATTGTGAAGTCCACACACAATATCTACCCATGGAGTGGGCTACCTCACACATATACCTTTATTACCTGACATAGGAGGAACACAGAACACTATGTGATTGGCACTGGCCTGGAGACAGCCTTGGACAGTACTATAAGTTAAGCAATACAGTTTGCAGGCCATTAGTTTTGCATTCTACAGCTATTACAGTGTTACACCTGACTGCAGCAACCTTACCACAATCAATGCATACAGCTCTACTGCAGTGGTTATGACAACACAATCCTGCTGTACACCATTTTCCTTACTGTTATTGGTATTGTTTATTGTTTATTGAACTACAGTTGTTATTGGCCATCTATTGCACTACAGCTGTAATTGCCCATTTATTGCACTACAGTTGTACATGCCCATTTATTGTACTACGGATTTTCTTGTTCATACTTGATTGCAGTAAATGCTTTACTCTTTCTTGCTTATTACTTTACAGTTAGCATAATACATCTGTACTTACCACACTAACAGCACAACCTAGCCATGAGCTGGGCATGGGACTTGACATTGCAAGCGCTCTCAGATGCAGCTGTCGGGAGAAAAGCACACCATTATGCATACCGGTTCTGCAGACATTCAACTTACATTTTGGTAAGACAATGGAAAACATACTTACATACTTGTAAGGCATTCCCATCTCAAACTTCTTTGACCCAGGTGTCCAAGGTTTCCCTCTTTCTCCTTTTCAGGTCATAATAATGGTGACAGCACAGCTCACCTGTGTGGGGGATACCACTAACACTGGTGAGTTGCCTGGCCAACTTGTCCCAGGCCTCTGCCTTACACTCCAAGCCCTGGAAACTGCCCTGCATCAGCCTGCGTTTTTTTTACCAGGAACCCAACCATGACCCTGGACTGCTGAATACTCCACTTATGCACCTAAAAGGGTGCACCTTGACCAGCACCACTTGCCATTTCAACAGTTGACTGAACTCCAATGAATGGTGAAGAATTACTGTCTACTGCACTTAATATAGGCTGTTTTCCTGCCCTTACATGTCATTGAGCAACATTCAAAAAAGCACCACGTAGCTTAGCAGTCTGCAAACCAGCTAAGCTGAATAACACGGAAACTCACACAACCATGATTTTAGCATAGCTTACTACCGCACAAACATTGGTAGCCATTACCATGTTTATGCAGTTCTTAGCATGGTTGAGCAGAGCTTAGCAGAGCACAGCAGTGCCATATTTCACAATGTTGTTATTAAATTAAACATAGCACATTAAATTACAGATATGTTCTGCCTGCTTTGGACTCAAACCCATGACCTACTAAACATAAGACCACAACTCTACCCATTTAGATACTTAGATATTATGAAAGCTAGTATACTTTCAAATATGTTACTACTCTACCTGTTAGCTTTGCTGAGCACCTCTCAGTGCCATGCAAACATGCATAAACATGTGTAAACAAACCTATAATTAAATAATTAATTGCATCTGGTTTCTATTTTTAGATGTCTAGCAGGTGTCAGCAATGTATGTAGAAGCAGTGTAAAGCTCTGTGGCACTCCGCAGTACACAAACGGCAATTCCCCCCCCAAAAAAAAAAAAAATTACAACGGAAAAATAAAATAATTAATTATGATAATTGATTACATCCATTTTGTATTTTTACATGTGTAGCAGGTGTCAGCGCTCTATATGTAAATGCAGCTTGGCATTACTGCACTCCATGCTACCCCACGTAAACATGCAGAAAAATAATAAAAGTATATAAATAAATAAATCAAACCATAGAACTTGTATATTACACATGTAACACAATTCACAGCATTTCAACAGTGGCGGGGTGCATTACAGAGAGCCTTACACTGTACATAACATGTAACCAAGCATCCACAACCACGGGTAGCCTCTACACATCCCCCTACACTGATTCAATATCCCTGTTCCTATACTCTCCCTCAGCAGCACACCATCATTAATATGCATGGTCCGCTGCAGAGGTGGAACTGTAGCATGTACACAGATACATTCCATGTAGGCTCTACACAGTGCCTACACAGAGTTTATTAAATCCTGGGACTCTACATTTACCTCTGTTTCCTACAGTTATGTCCTCATGGCATCACTAACACTTCCTGCGCCTAAATTTTGCAATAATGACTACAATGACTGACTACATCATAAACATCCCCCTATAATTTATTACATTCTGAAGCCAAGAAAATGCATGTTTCATATGTATATATGATCCAATCTTTTGCCAACATCTGAATATTTGTCTATCACCTATAACTACTTACTATCCATAGAGATCCCTTAATAGACCGTATAGATACCCAAAGATCAGGTCATTTATCATATGTTATATGTATATATTTTTGACTTCCTCTAATAATGAGGAAATTAAATTTTTTGTTCTTAGTTAAATCTATTGTTTATATGGTTCTATGGATATGAAAGATTGTACATATTTACTGCCTTCATATGAAACTGTAATAATTTCCTGTCTATACTATATTTATGTACTGTTGGAGCTTTTCTCCCCGTCCTCCACTGAAAACTTGTTTTTCAGAACCAGATGGGCCATCCCAGTTAACAAATGTGAAATAAATAAATAAAATAAATAGATTAGATGCAGATACCATTAGTGCTTATATAGGGATCCATCATCAGTTGCACAAAGAACTGGCAAAAGAAGCAGATTCTCCAAGGATTTGGGATGGCTTCCTCTTGTAGGTGCAGCTACAGTTGAAGAATACTGGTGGAACATCAAGAGCTTGTAGGTTGTGCTCAGTGCAGACACTACCCAGAGCAAAATCCATCCTTTCCTTTAAAAAATAAAATAGATTGGGGGATGGTGTGTGAATACCAAGCAGCAGATGTTGCTCCTTAAAGGAAACCAGTTAAATTAATTTATTGGTGATGCTGTAAGAATATACTGCCCACAGCACTGGAGAATCAATGTTTTTATTACAGATCCCAGTGATCCAAGTAGAAAGGTGGGAAGTTGATATAAGTGCCTGATAAGGCACCAGAGGTCCAGAGAGTAATACACAGAATACTGTTTCAGTGGGACAAAACTCCTGGACTATACTGCAAAAACAGTACAATACCTTGGATTGCCTGGAGCACTAAAAGTAAAAATAAATCTGAAGTAGGAGATTCATTTGTCTGCAACCTGTGGGTTATGGATCCGATATCGGATCCGAACTGGCATGGTTTTCCAGCTATGGATCCAAGCTCTCAGCTCCTCCCCTCACCCATAATGCCCTGCTCTTCCCTCATGACCCCAGATCTCGTTTGCCGCGCATGGTGACTGGATTTGTTTCTCAAGCTCTCAAGCTAAGTGCTAGTTTAAGTGTTAAATTTCAGAATTTTAAAGTTTTTATTGATTTTTTGTGTGAAAGTGTAGGTTTCCCCTTTGATATATTTACTTTTTTAGAGTTAATCTAAAAGTTATATCCCTCCCCTCGCTGTTGGCGTAGTGTGTGTGTGTTGGGCCTGTGAGTGTATTTTTGTTGTTTAGTTACTTTTAGTTTGGTAACTACTGTGTTAGATTGGGATGGCAGACCAACCCAAATCTATCTTTTCTAAATGCTCCGAGTGTGGCCATAAGCTTTCCCCAGCTGATGGCCACACTCGGTGTGTTAGATGCCTGGGGGTTGAACACCTCACATCTGGATGTTCCATTTGTGCAGGGTTCAACCCCAGGGCATTGAAGGAGCGGAGGTCCAAGCTTGTTTTGGCGGACCTTTTACCGCCGGACTCGGCTCCGACCTCCGCTCCTTCGGGAGTAACCGTGCCTATGGTTATTCCCTCTGCGGCACCCCCTCCTCCTCCTGGGACTCAACCTCCTGTTTCTGGTTCGGAGGAGAGGGATGCTAAGAAAAGGGACCGGAGGGAGAAGCACCATAAGCGGCGGGCCGAGACCTCTGTTTCGGCCCCGCCAGCCAAGCGGGCTTCTCCCCCGGCTCCGTTGTCGGCTCCATTGTCGTCTCGGTCTCCTCATTCTCGGCTCCAGTCTCCGGTGTGTTTTTCACCGGGACCTGAGGAGGAGGAGACCCGATCTCCGTCGAGGCTATCGAGGAGGCACTCCAGGCCTACCTCGGTAGCCTCGCCGAGATCTACGATAGCTTCGATGCTGATCTGGACCGGATGATGAGAAGGTTCATCCAGGCCCAGATGCAGATGGGAGTGCTCTTGCCTCCCCCCCCTCTGGGGGGGAGCTCAACACCCTTTTTCAAACCGATTGCTCCTTCTCCGACCCGCTATCCAGGTTCGGAGCAGCTGGAGCCGAGCAGCCGAGCCGGGGGTGGGTCGGCGCCGATAGTACTTTGTACTTCGGATCCGACCCTGCCCTCGAGTGCATCGGATCCGACCTCTTGGAGCCTGGATCCGAGCCTTGGATCCAGGGGGATCAGTGCTCCTTTGGCGCCGTCTGTGTCGGAGCGCACTGTCCCTTCGGATCCGAGCGCTTCGGTGCCGGCTCCGATCCACTCTTCGGATCCGAGGGGGAGCCGATTGTCAGATCCTTTGGTCGAGGTCGGCTCCCCTTCGGCGTTTGATGTAGTGGAGAGGGCCCTGTTGAGGGTCTCCGGACCCCCGGCACTTGTTTTGGCTCCGTCCCGCGCTCCCTCTGCACTGGGCCAGGCTTCCACCATCCGGCCCTTGGGACAGCCCACTTCTGTGCCCCAAGCTGCTCCAATGGAACAGGTTGCTGCTTGCGAGGAGTCCTCTGACAGCCCCCCCAGAGGATGTTCCTCGCAAGCATACGTGCAAAAGGAGGCACATTGACTCCCCCGAGTCTCTCACAGAAGACACGGACTTGGAGGAAGGGAAGGCTCCCACGGTCACCCCCCGAGGATGTCTCATTTGGAGACATCATGGAAATGCTCCGTATAAGGGGGGGGTGGTCTGCCCCCAAGTCTTCCTCGGACGAGTCCGTGTTCTTGGAGGCATTTGAAGCGGGCCCGTCTACCTCTTGGGTGTCCCTCCTGCCGACCACCTGGTGGACCTCATTACCACCAGGGCGTGGAAGGAACCGGACACCGTGGAGCCAATTCCTAAGAGGCCCGATAGGATCCTCAGCCCACCGTCCGACCGTGCCCATTGGAGTAAGGGGCCTCCGGTAGATGCCATGTTGACGGCGGTGGCCACCAAGAGGGAACTTGCTCAGGAGAGTCCCTCAGTCCATCCCCGAGCAAGGAGTCTCGGATGATGGACCGCTTGGGGAAGCGGATGTTTAGTTCAGCGACCTTCTCGGTAAGGGCGCTGAACTACCTGGCACACGTCATTAGGATGCAGCGAGATCTCATTAAAGAATACGCTGCATCTCCCCCAGAGTCCATGTCGGAGGAGGACAGGGTGCTGCACTCCACCCGCATGGCCACTCTTAGATCAGTTACTAATACCTCTATGCGGCTACTCTCCCACGCTACGGAAGGCGCCGCTAGAGCCGCAGGGGCTGGCCTAGTCACTAGACGTCAGGCCTGGCTCCATCACTCCGATTTTTCTGAGCCCTTCAAAGCGTCATTTGCGAACGCCCCCTTTGATGGTTCTGCCCTCTTTGGCAAAACCGTTCGCGAAACCTTGACCCAGAGCGAGAAGGACAGGAAGACGCTGTCTGCTGTCGGAATCCGCTTCTCTGCACCCCAGAGGCCCTACTCTAGGAACCAAAAGGGTCAGAAGAAAATGTGGTTCCGGAAGTCGCAGCAGTCCCAGCCTGCTCCGGACAACCAGTCCTTCCGTGGCAGAGGAGGACAGGGAGGACGCCGCCCTAGAGGCAGAGGGGCTCCCAGAAACTTCGGGTCCAGGGAACCTTTCTCTGAATGGCCCGCGCAGCAACCCTGAGGGGTTGCCCGGCTGCTCCACTCTGGAGGCAGTCGGGGGACGTTTTTCGGGGCACCTAGCGGCATGGGAGTCCATAACATCAGACCGCTGGGTTCTCCAAATCATATCCAGAGGATACCGCATCCCTTTTCTTCACTTTCCAAAGTTGAAGTCCCTCCCAGACGTTCCACCCGGTCAACGGGAGGCCGCTTTGGCAGAAATTGGCCATCTGCTAAAGAAAAAAGCCATCCAGCCCGTCCCCCCAGACCAGATCGGATCAGGGTTCTACTCCAGGTTCTTTTTAGTGCCAAAGAAGACGGGGGAACTAAGACCAATTCTAGACCTTTCTCTCTTGAATCTGGCAGTCCCCAAGGAAAAATTCCGAATGGTCACACTGTAATCTATTCTCCCCCTTCTGGGAGAAAATCACTGGATGTGCTTGATAGACCTCAAAGATGCGTACTACCACATCCTGATGGACAGGCGCTCCAGGAGGTTCCTCCGCTTCCGGCTGGGAGCCAGTCACTACCAGTTCCGGGTCCTTCCCTTTGGTATCACCACAGCCCCCAGGGTGTTCACCAAAGTATTAGCAGTGGTAGCGGCCCACCTGAGGCTTCAGGGGGTGCAGGTCTTTCCCTACCTGGACGACTGGCTTCTTACCGCCCAACAAGGCATCTACTATTATTGGCTGAGACTCCTTTCTCCATCTTGCTCCCTTTCTGGGCATTACAATAAATACAAAGAAATCCAACCTGGCCCACACAGCTCTTAGATTTTATAGGGGCCAGGCTAGACACAAGGAGTTTACGAGCCTTCCTCACTGCAGACAGAGTTCAAAATCTGCAGCTCCAGGTGCGGGCCATTCTCCACTCAAGTTCTGTTCCGGCAGAGTTGGTCCTGAGGGCTCTAGGGTCCATGGCGTCTGCTATAGCACTTCTCCCTCTTGCCAGGCTCAATATGCGCATCCTCCAGTGGACTCTCTTAGTACAGTGGTCATACCTTGCTCTCCCTATGCATCATCCCATTGCGATCAGCAAGGCTTGCAAGCGGTCCCTCCTGTGGTGGCTTCACTCTCCAGATCTCCACGGGGGCCGCCCATTTTGTGCTTCTCCCCCCCTCGCCACAGTGACCACGGATGCCTCCCGCCTCGGGTGGGGGGGGCATTTTGCGGGCCAGACCGTCCAAGGCACGTGGAACGATACAGCGACCTTACTGCATATCAGCGTTCTGGAGATGAGAGCAGTGCTCTTAGCGTTGCTAGCACTTCAGGACTTTCTTCCCTTGGGAACAATTGCGATTCAATTGGACAACATGTCTGTGGTCTGGTACATCAACAAGCAAGGGGGAACAAGGTCTTACCCCCTTTGTCGAGAAGCCATGAGAGTTTGGGAATGGGCAATCTCCACCAACCGCTTTCTAATAGCAATGCACATTCCGGGTTGGTCCAACATCCTGGCGGACAAGCTCAGTCGCACCATTCTGACCCCTTACGAGTGGTCTCTCAATTTTCAAGTAGCGGAACGCATATTCGCACGGTGGGGAACTCCTTCATGCGATCTTTTTGCCTCTCCCTCAAACACCAAGTGCAACAGTTTTTTCGCTCTGATACCCCCTCCAGGAGGTTCTCCAAGAGACGCTCTGGTGCATGCTTGGCCACCCGGTCTTCTTTACGCTTATCCTCCCTTGCCTCACTGCAGACAGAGTTCAAAATCTGCAGCTCCAGGTGCGGGCCATTCTCCACTCAAGTTCTGTTCCGGCGGAGTTGGTCCTGAGGGCTCTAGGGTCCATGGCGTCTGCTATAGCACTTCTCCCTCTTGCCAGGCTCAATATGCGCATCCTCCAGTGGACTCTCTTAGTACAGTGGTCATACCTTGCTCTCCCTATGCATCATCCCATTGCGATCAGCAAGGCTTGCAAGCGGTCCCTCCTGTGGTGGCTTCACTCTCCAGATCTCCACGGGGGCCGCCCATTTTGTGCTTCTCCCCCCCTCGCCACAGTGACCACGGACGCCTCCCGCCTCGGGTGGGGGGGGGGCATTTTGCGGGCCAGACCGTCCAAGGCACGTGGAACGATACAGCGACCTTACTGCATATCAGCATTCTAGAGATGAGAGCAGTGCTCTTAGCGTTGCTAGCACTTCAGGACTTTCTTCCCTTGGGAACAATTGCGATTCAATTGGACAACATGTCTGTGGTCTGGTACATCAACAAGCAAGGGGGAACAAGGTCTTACCCCCTTTGTCGAGAAGCCATGAGAGTTTGGGAATGGGCAATCTCCACCAACCGCTTTCTAATAGCAACGCACATTCCGGGTTGGTCCAACATCCTGGCGGACAAGCTCAGTCGCACCATTCTGACCCCTTACGAGTGGTCTCTCAATTTTCAAGTAGCGGAACGCATATTCGCACGGTGGGGAACTCCTTCATGCAATCTTTTTGCCTCTCCCTCAAACACCAAGTGCGACAGTTTTTTCGCTCTGATACCCCCTCCAGGAGGTTCTCCAAGAGACGCTCTGGTGCATGCTTGGCCACCCGGTCTTCTTTACGCTTATCCTCCCTTGCCTCTGATGCTCCAAGTTCTTCAGAAAGCCTCTCGGGTGGGTTGCAGAATGATTCTCATTGCTCCGTTTTGGCCTCGACAGATCTGGTTCCCCTTTCTAAGGTCTCACTCGGTGAATCCTCCTTGGATTCTAGATCCCATTCCAGATCTGATATCCCATCCATCCTGCATACCTCCTCCGAATCTGGACAACCTGAAGCTGACCGCTTGGCTGCTCCAGTTCCACTCTTGATCAGGACTCCCGGTATTTCGTCACCTGTTAAGGCAATTCTGGTGGCAGCTCATAAACCGTCCACTAGGAAAGTCTACCGCAGCAAGTGGAAACGGTTTTCTTTGTGGGCGGAGCGGCAAGGCCTGAATCCCTTCACAGTTCCTCTCCCCTTAGTGCTTGACTTTCTAACCACTCTTTTTAACAATGGTGCCAGCAGTTCCACAGTCAAAGTACAACTGGCGGCAATTTCTCATTATCACATTGGCCATGACTCTAATCCTCTTATGTCAGCCAAGTTGTATAAAATTTTCCTTAAAGGTACTTTTCTTCTCAGGCCCCCTGTAAAACAAGCGGTTCCTCCTTGGGACCTCTCTTTGGTTCTCCAGGCCTTGACCGCTCCTTCGAACCAGCTGCCACGGTGGATCTCATATTCTTGTCTTACAAGACAGCCTTTTTGGTAGCCATTACATCGGCCAAGAGAGTTTCAGAGCTTCAAGCATTATCAGCTAAACCTCCTTACTTGGTATTTCATCCGGACCGTGTTTACCTCAGGACCAACCCGTCCTTTCTTCCTAAAGTTGCTTCTGAAGCAAACATTAATCAGTCCATTAACCTCCCTGTTTTCTTCCCTAAATATGAAAACAAAGGTGAATACAAGCTTCACTCATTAGATGTCCACAGGCAACTTAGATTTTATCTAAACAGAACAGCTGGTCATAGGCAATCCGACCAGTTGTTTATTTCCTTTGCTAAATTTAATTTGGGCAAGCCAATTTCTAAAGTTTCTCTGTCTCGCTGGATTTCACGGTGCATCTTATTGGCTTATCAAGCTTCAGGAAGGCCCGCACCGGAGGGTGTACATGCCCATTCAACCCGGTCAGTATCTACCTTGGCGGCCTTCAAGGCTAGGATTCCTCTAGATGATATTTGTGCAGCAGCCAGATGGGCTTCATCTCATACTTTTATTTCCCACTATAAGTTGGATCTTGCATCTAGGAGTAGAGCATCATTTGGCTCTGCGGTGCTCCGGAATATCCTTCCATGATGGCCGCCCAAGATTCAGGTAGCTGGGGACTCTGTCCCACAGGTTGCAGACAAATGAATCTCCTACTTCAGATTTAGAAGTTATGTACTCACCATAACGTTCCATCTGAGTAGGTGTATTCATTTGTCTGCAACCATCCTGCCCCCCTATCCCCCTGACCTTTCAGTTTCCTGCATATTATCTGTTACCCTTTTCAGGGTGTTTTTGCTGTTGGCAAACTCGATCTGAGGTCATGAGGGTAGAGCAGGGCATTATGGGTGAGGGGAGGAGCTGAGAGCTTGGATCCATAGCTGGAAAACCATGCCAGTTCGGATCCGATATCGGATCCATAACCCACAGGTTGCAGACAAATGAATACACCTACTCAGATGGAACGTTATGGTGAGTACATAACTTCTAATTATTGCATAGAGGCTTGTGTGTGTGTGTGTGCATTTCTTATGTATATATATATATATATATATATATATATATATATATATATATATAGATAGATATATATTTATATATATTATATATATATTTATGTCAAACAACACAAAAACTTTCCTGTGATAGTTCAAAGTTAAACAACCCAGTTGCATGAAATCAGACATCAATTTATTTTTCTTTTTTGGGTGGAGGAGCAGGTTGACAGTGTCTAGGGAAAGTATCTCCTCTATATAATCACACATTTAAATGATCATTAGTCTGATTTGTTCAGGACATAATCTACATGAGTGCATCTGTCTGTGAGAAAAGCAAACTGAAATAAATATTTTATGGATTTTTTTGACTTTGGTAAGTTAAACTTTGAGCTGCATGCATTCAGAAAGTTTTTATTCTTGGGGACAGGGAGATGATATATGCATGAAACCATTTGAGCTCTTCACTTAATTGCAGTGAAATGAACAGCTTTTCATGTGCAGTTTTATTGAGGATATTTCAGTTTGTAGGTGTATATGTATGTATGTATGTGTGTATGTGTGTATCTGTGTGTGTGTGTGTGTGTGTGTGTGCGTGTGTGTGTGTGTGTGTGTGTGTGTCAAAAACACCAGAGTAGTTTGCGTAGATGTAAAAGACATGTTGTGGGAACAGGACTTTTATTGGGCAAGTGTAGATGTCAAGTCTTTATACATAAGTATCAACAAATATTGGGGTTTGGTGTCCATAGAGAGGATGCTGGGTGAAGCTCCAAGAACCAACTATATAATACAATTGTTGGAATTCTGCTTAACTCACAATTGCTTCGAGTTTGAGGGGGAATTTTTTTTGCAGAATGAAGGGACAGCTATGGGGGCACCTTTTGCTCCTTCATATGCTATTCTCTTCATGGCCTATTTTGAAAATTCTTTCATTTACACTAACAATTTTTACAGGACGAAGGTGGTCAAATACAGAAGATATATTGATGATCTTTTGTTTTTATGTAAAGGGGATCCCTTGGATTTTGACACATTCATTTCGGAAATTAAAGGAAATCCTTATGGCTTGGACTTCACTTACATTAAGGGGGGTAGAAAAATTCAGTATCTGGATGTTGAATTTTATGTAGGTTCCAATAATAGGATCCAGCATAGACCTTTTTATAAAGAAACAGCTGCAGACAATTTTTTGCATGCTTCAAGCATGCATAGTGGGCTATTAATAAATGCTTTGCCCACAGGGGAGTTCAAGCGCATTGGACATAACATTTCTGATTTAAGTTTGGTGGGAAGTGAGTTTGACAAAATAGAAAGCAAATTGAATTCAAGGGGTTACCCTGGGGCCATAGTTCGTTCTGCCAGAAGGAATGTTGAAAAGGAACTGGGCCTCTCAGTGCCCGAAAACTCTGAGAAGCATGATGAAAACATGGTCAGAAATAGAAGTTTAGGTAGACAAGTTTTCAAGGACAATTGGTTGGGAAATAACGAAGCAGAGGTTATTGAACAGGACAAGTTGTTTTTTGTCACCAAATTTTCTCATTTTTCTGAAGTTTTAAGGGACACAGTGCTAAGTTCATGGCCATTGGTCTTGGGAGATGATAGAGTAGGGAAGTTTTTCCCTAGAAAAATCATCTTCTCTTACGGCAGATATCCCAATTTAAAGGAGATTCTGAACACTAGGCATTTTTCAAGGAATAATATCAGTACATCAAAGGTAGGGACATATAGATGTGGCAAATGTAAGGTTTGCAGCAAAGTGAAGAACTTAGATGGCACAAAGATCAACAATAAGAGATATAAGGCTTTGGAATATTACGACTGTAATTCCGTAGGAGTAGTATATATTATTGGTTGCGGGTGTCACAAATGGTATGTGGGGCAAACTTCCAGAAAAGTTAAGTCAAGAATAATGGAGCATCTAGGAGATATTAGGCACAGTAGGCAGGACAGCCCAGTGGCCAAACATTTCATAGATTTTCACAAGGGGACAGTGGATGGATTTATATTTTGTGTTTTAGGAAGGCCAGTTAACATAGAAGGTGATACTGGATTTAATAAGAGATTATTAGAAATGGAGTCCAAGTTCATCTTGAATTATAAAACTCTCGCTCCTAATGGCATGAATTTGGATATGTGAACTTTGCAAAGGTTAGAACAATGGTTATGTAAGACAGTCCATTATTTATTAAAGTAAATACATAAGTATATTTTGAATAACATAGATATTTATAAAAGTCATATATTTTCGTATTTTTGTATTTTTGTAATTATATAAGGTAAGGTTATGTTAATTTGCACATAATGTAATATGCAATCATGCATTTGAAATATTATTTTTTGATAAAAAACTATTTGAATAAAATTTTTGTGCAGGGTATATTGTACAGATGTGATCAATGTTATTCATTACATATTTAGCAAGGGACACAACTAAAAGAAAAGAGAACATCATGTTTTGCATAGTTGTTTGTTTATAAGTGATATGAGGTGCATATAGCATAAATGAAATGAATGTCATTCATTATGACATAGCAAAGGAGATAGAATAAATCATGTTTTTCACGGTAGAGTGTTTATTCACAAACTGGGTTTGAAGTTTCACAACTACTGGGGAGTTATGTATTTCATGTATTTTATGTATCTTGACGTATTTCTTTCATGAGTCTCTAGGCTATTCATAGTTTTATTACTTTCTTGCAAGGTTCAAGATTCTTAGTCTGAAAAAGAAAAGAAATGGGTTGGTTGATTGTTTAATTGTTTAATGGAGTGTTTGATTGAAGTTAATACATCAAGTTAAAGATATAAAAGGTGTGGTGAAACATAAGTTAAATGTATTCCTTGAGAAGGCGAAGGCCGAGGTACCAGAATGCAATAAAGAAGAAGATTTTCACCATTTATCAGTGTGTCTGAGTTGCGTTCTCAGTTTTTTCTACTTATATTTTGCCAGTGTTTCTTCATGTTTTTGCTGTTGGCAAACTCGATCTGAGGTCATGAGGGTAGAGCAGGGCATTATGGGTGAGGGGAGGAGCTGAGAGCTTGGATCCATAGCTGGAAAACCATGCCAGTTCGGATCCGATATCGGATCCATAACCCACAGGTTGCAGACAAATGAATACACCTACTCAGATGGAACGTTATGGTGAGTACATAACTTCTAATTATTGCAAAGAGGCTTGTGTGTGTGTGTGTGCATTTCTTATGTATATATATATATATATATATATATATATATATATATATATATTTATATATATTATATATATATTTATGTCAAACAACACAAAAACTTTCCTGTGATAGTTCAAAGTTAAACAACCCAGTTGCATGAAATCAGACATCAATTTATTTTTCTTTTTTGGGTGGAGGAGCAGGTTGACAGTGTCTAGGGAAAGTATCTCCTCTATATAATCACACATTTAAATGATCATTAGTCTGATTTGTTCAGGACAGAATCTACATGAGTGCATCTGTCTGTGAGAAAAGCAAACTGAAATAAATATTTTATGGATTTTTTTGACTTTGGTAAGTTAAACTTTGAGCTGCATGCATTCAGAAAGTTGTTATTCTTGGGGACAGGGAGATGATATATGCATGAAACCATTTGAGCTCTTCACTTAATTGCAGTGAAATGAACAGCTTTTCATGTGCAGTTTTATTGAGGATATTTCAGTTTGTAGGTGTATATGTATGTATGTATGTGTGTATGTGTGTATCTGTGTGTGTGTGTGTGTGTGTGTGTGTGTGTGTGTGTGTGTGTGTGTGTGTGTGTGTGTGTGTGTGTGTGCGCGCATGCGTATGTAATACACTATTATGAGCAGAATGATTGTTCATGGCAAACATCAGAGATGTACCTAGACAGCCAGTGATTATTTTATGATGTGAAACAGTTTATTCATGAAAACAGATGACAGCTTTTCTTATATTATCATAGTCAAATTAACACTGACTTGGATTGTTAGTGGTATGTGAGAATGGAAAAAAATACTGTGAAGAGAATTTCATGTCATCTGATTTTCTTAAATGGCTTTCTCAGTTATGTAAATAGGCTGCAGTTGCAACCTTGGCTAAATCCATCAGTGCTACCACATTGTTTCAGTTTGGCTGTTGGAAATTGTAGGTATTCTATGATCCTGCTACCAAAAAAAGCTGCAGTTTCATTTTATTCATTTTATTTCATTTCTGTTCATTAAAACATTTAAAACACTGTACACATTAAAACACAAATAGCAATGAAAATAACATACATATATTTAAAATACAACCACATTGACATGGTAGCAAAACATGACCACTAAAAAAGATTGCCCGAAAAGATCTTAATCATAATGTGGTATCATAATACAGACCAGTAACAGCACAAGATGTGCAACTACACTTTTTTTGTTAAATATAACAACCTGTAAAATTACTCTGGGTTTTAAATTGAACATCATATGTTGTAGTTGCAGGACCTCCTAAATTAATCTTCAGTCAGCTTGCTGTAATCATGGAAGATATTTTTTTTTCCTTTTTTGTCCACCCTCTTACTTCGTACTTTTCAGATCACTACACCAGTCCCTCCTTTCACACCAATGCACTAATTCTGATTTTTTGGGGCTGGAGCCTGTGTAGAAATAAAGAGTGTCCTGGAAAGAGTCTCACCAGCATTTGCTTCAATGAAGGGGAAGGATTTTTGTATTATGATCTACCATTTTAGCCACCGCCCTTCCTTACCTCATGCTGAGTGATGTTAACAATATTCAGGGATTTAGGTTAAAATATGCAAGGAGCAGATTAAAACACAATATTATGTATATAAATACTACAATAACTATACGGGTAATGAAAAAAATGTCAGCATGAACCGGTCTTCTGTTGTTGTCATTTCAAGATGTGAGTGCACATGAAAGGAACATTTCACTTAAATGTTCAGAGTGTAAAAAATATGCTGTATATTTGTAAAGACAAATAGCTTTAAGCTGGGAAGTCAAGTTATGACGGTATCCTTAATATATATTTTTGCTGCTTGTGGTAGGAAATTTCCCTGACTTCTTGTTGAATTTTGACCATATGTCCAAGACAACATCTTGATTTTGATCCTGCAGCAACTTGTAAATCTTTAAGATTAATTTATCATTTAGAATTGTCGCAATACCTATATGGAAAATACATCCCATAAGGAGTGGAATACTCAGCCCAACCAGGACATGTCAGCTCTTATGTCTCTTGCAGAAAGTTTGAGTCAAATGTCGCTGTAATAAAAATTATCACCTTCACTTAGCTCTGAGATCATCAAAACTAAATATATTAGCATGTCTTATAAACTGTCCCAAAACTCTTATGTCCTCATGTTTTAAAGCAAAAGTCTTCTAACTGAGATAGAAAGGTGGTTATTCCATCTGAACTAGTCCATTACTTTAAAGTCTGAGGTTAATACAGGATTAGAAATGACATAAGACACCAAGGCTCAAACTTAACAATTTATTAAACAAAAACTTACTAAATAAACAGTAAAACTAATACTAAATAAACAGAAAATCTAATAGATCATGTACTTACAAGCATATGCATAAACAAAATCATCTTTGCCACTGATTGGGAGACTTTAATCCTATCCAGTGCAGCTATCTGTTCAGTCAAGGCAAGGCTGACACTGGCAAAATGTTTCTAAGCTCAGTTCAGGCTGGTGCTGTGATCAAATCCGGATGATGATGATTTCCATTTTAGCCTTTGAGCTTTTATAGTCTTGAACAAATAACAGGGTCAACAGGTTCAACTAATGACATATTGATCACAAGCTCATCATGAGCTGATGGAATATTGTAGAAAATATGACATTACAAGCTCATCATGAGTTGATGGAATATTTTAAAAAATTACAGATCATTTCCTAAGTTGTAAACAAGTCTCGTAATGTCTGGTCTTGTACCTTACTTCCCTTTTTCAAAGAACAGTTAGTGCACAGACTTGTGATATAGTTCCTCTTTGAAATTCCCACATTCTGGTAAACATCTTTTAAGCTGATAAACAACTTATAGGTTAACAAAAGTTCAGTAATACCAGTAATCAGTGAGCAAGGCCTGCTTTTAAGCATACTATATTGTTAGAATATTAGCAGCATATAGTGAGGTAGTGGCATATCAAGATCTAGCAATAATCAATCCAGCAATAATTAACATACACAGTGATATGTGGCTCGAGGCATTATCAAAAACTGATAGATTGTGTGGATCCGTCACAGGCCACCCCTTGCATCGAGCAACATACGCTGTGTATCCCTTATAAGAGTTAAAACTGACAACATCAGTTTTTACCTTCTCATCACTTTACAGTAAATGCAGCATGATATTAAGCAAAATAACACTGAAACTATTGTGGTCAAAATCAAAGGATGCAATAACAAATTAAACCACACTGAAGCCTTAGATGACCACGTAAAAAATATCATACCAATGCGAAACAGTTATATCCTGTATTTCATTTGCAATTTTTACAATGGTACCTTTGTCCTTAATTATTTTAATCACTGTTTGATGTGCATCATTTAGTGTTTTACTTAAAAGTTGCAACACTGTTTGTCCTTCCTGTTTAATCTGTTGAAAGTCCGGGTGGACTAGAGATGGCCATCTAAAAGTGTGTAATGGTTCTATGCTAGCATTAAATGTGACGTCCATCCATCTAGTCAGTCTAATAAGTTCTTCAGTACAAAAATCAATAATTGCATGGATATTACTTTTACAGTATGCTCCACCAGTTGTGATTATCCCATCACTCCAGGCTAATTTACAGGAGGATATCACACAAACAGTGGTATCATTTAGTTGGTAGATGTCTGTACCATTTACTACATACCTATGCCAGGTGCATTCCCCAGTTCCATTATGTAAGCATGGGTGAGGCTTCCTTTTTGCCATCATGCATACCCACCCCTGGGGCCAGGTTTCACAACCTGCCACATTAATGGGTACATCATTATAATCAATCAGAGTAGATTCAATTTGAGGCACCCACCAATTATTTACAAATTGTAAGGGCAATGTAACAAATGGACAGACCTGCTTTCTCCCTTTTTTACTAGCAAGATAGTCAAAAATCAGTATACAAGACTTATTTTCACATGCAAAATCTATTGGCTTCAACTAATGATATAGTTGCAGTTCCCTTTGCCAATGGGCTGCCTTTTTAGCCTCCCAAGTTTGAGTGAATTGCAAATATTGCTGATTGGCAGCCAACTGAGATAAGATACAAAAGGTCTGATTTACTTCTGCCATGAGGTTATTTAAAATCTGTTCTGTATATGTATTTGTATGTTCAATCCACCTCCACAAGACAGTTTGAGTTAAAATACCATCTACTGTTCTTTGTCCCAGCTCGGGATCATGGTCTGCTAGTAGCTTAAAGGCCATATTTAGGTCAGTGCCCAAACGGCTCAATTTGCTATGTAGGGTATCTATATCTACACTGTTTAGGAATCCAGTCCCTGTTTCGACTGCACCTAGTGCAGTACCAAGAATACCCGTAACATCACGCTTACTCCTTTTATATTTGTAATGTCTGTATTTGATATGCAAAGAATTAACTGGCCATAATTGTACAATTTTACAATGTGGATACCTGGTAGTAACATCAACTGCTGTCATGTTAGCTATCATTTTAATACATTGTATAACTCTAGCACTACTTACAGTTTTACATCCTCTGGTATACCTTACCACATGTCCCAAACCATCAAATACAGTTGAACTATTGTCCATGGTATATATTTCCAAACTCAGAGATAGGGTTTCCACGGTGTCATTTTCCCTTTGAAATTCAGCTATGCAGGAGGAATCTAATGGAGACTTGGCTAGTGGAAATCCCGACTCATTTAGCCTTTGGTACAAACCTCCAGAAGGGTTGGAAACACATTTTTCAGGATGTCTATCACAGTTCAGTCTACATACAGTTGTAATGTTTTCTGTCTGAGTGATGTTTCAAGTTAAGGCAGGTTTAGGTGTTATTGCATATAGATCATCTCCCTATTTTTAAAAGTCACAGTCCACCATTAAATTTGCAACATCTTCCTCTTCAAATAGAGGGCTAGGATCAAGGCAGTCATACGGCCCATCTAAGTGGCAATAATCTATGGAGAGGAAAGTATAATGGTTGTTTAGCAGAATCAAGTAATACTAAAACAGTATCACCAGGTCCATTACAAATCACAGTCCCATTTTCATTTGGCTGGTTGGGTGCGGTCACTATAACTTTTATTCTCAGCTATTTGCTTGGTTTAATCTCACAGTCTTGTAGTAAAATAACAGCATCTTGATGCATACAAATTTCTAAGGTTGTCCTTTTTGAATCATCTGTGTCTTGTTATCTAAATTGATAGCCTTCACTATCACTTCTCGTTCTGGCTCCCATAATGTAAAAACCTCCCAACTTTCTCCCAATAGCCCTTTTTGCCCCCAGTGCCAATTTTTTGGGAGAAAGAGTTTCCAACCTGTCTCAACTAATACTATATTTTGTGCTGGCACCCTTTGTTCAGTCAATGCACATAGCCAGAACCAAGTTTGATCAATATTTGTCAAAAGAGGGTATATGGCATTTGGGTTCAGCTTTTCTAGTTTTAAAATACAACAGTTGGACCAAATGTCATTCATATGCATTTGCAAAGGAGTTCCTTGATGCTTTTGAGGCCTATTATTCAGCTGGCTCACAGCTAATTCTAATACCTTTGCCCAGCCTAGTAATGTACCATCATTTGTATTCTTTCGGATTTGTTCTTTAAGGAGCCCATTATACCTTTCAATCAAAACAGCAGCTTGAGGATGATCTGGGATATGCAGCACCCATCGAACTCCATTTTCCTTTGCCCGTTCTTGAACCTCTGCTCCGGTAAAGTGGCTGCCTTGGTCACTTTGTATTTCACTGGGAATCCCATATGTCACACATAATTTATTCAATCCTTTTAACACTGCTTGCTGGTTTGCCTTTTTGCATGGGGATACCATTAGTAATCCTGAATAAGTGTCCACCATTGTTAGGCAATATTGCTGATTTTGATCCAGTGGTAAAGGACCAATAAAGTCTATTTGCCAGATTTGTGCTGGACAACTGCCTCGGTGAATGTGTCCACATGCTTCTGCCTGCAGTTGCTTTTGTTTATTTATTTGACAGATTTCACACTGCTTTATGACATCTGTAGTTATTTCCTTATTCAACTACATACCATGTCTTTGTGCCCATTCTATTGTTGCATCTCTTCCCAAGTGCCCACTCCGATCATGGGCCCACCTTGCCATGCTAGCACGTTTGGCTTTCTCTTCAGTAAAATGTACCGCGGCCATCTTATCTACATGCTGGTTATGCCTCCTTTCATTTGTTACAAGTGGTGCTTGGGCATCTACATGTCCAACACTGATTTTGCATTGTTGAGCTTTTTCCCAAATCCATTGCCAGTCTTTTGAACCTCCCCATAGAGGTCTGCCATGGATCTTTTAATTTTGTTGTTGCTAGGCAGGTAACCAGGATGTCAGTCCCTTAAAAACTGCCCAGATGTCAGTATAGATGTACACTTCATCTCCAGGTGATAAACTATCAATGACTAAGGCAACAGCTCTTAATTCTGCCTGATTATTTGAACCGGCAGTGCCTTCATCAAATAACACAGTTTGTGTTCATGGGCAATAAGTCACCGCAGTAAAAGGTCCTATCATTTGATCCAATTTTAGCAGAACCATCAGTAAACCATGCATGTTTCTGTTTTTCTGCATCTAAATTATCAAATGGTAATGCTTCAGTGATTGGGGATTTTGGAAGCTCATGTCGCTATTGTTCTGTCGCATCAGCATCATCCAAAATTACCAGTCCAGCCAACTGTTGTTGTACTTGAGATACTCCAGGCACGATGTTGGCCCTTTCCTGTAAATACCACTTCCACTTCTGTACAGTCAAAGATTGTGCTATCAGAGTTTTTATCAAAGTATTATCTCGTAACCACCCCTGGATTGGGTAGTCTATCTTAACTGTCACTGTTTGTTGTTTAGTTATTCCTTCCACATGATTCAATGCTGTGTACACTCCTAGCACATGCTGCTCAAGGGGGCTATATCTCACCTGTGCTCCAGTCAGGGATTTGGACCAAAATCCCAAGGGTCTCTTTTTCACAGTGTCTTCCTTCTGCCACAGCCCCAAGACATAACATTATTGGCAACTGTTACTTCAAGGATGAAAGGTTGCTATGGATCAACTGGGCCCAGCCATACACTCTGCTGTAGAGCCTTTTTTGCTTCTTTGAAAGCCGTTTGTTGCTTGGGACCCCACTGAAAGTCACATTTTTTTCCTTGTTACATAGTGAATGGGTCGCAAATTCAGTCCGAGGTGAGGTACAAATGCTCTCCAAATGTGCCTGCTGTTTCATTTTTGGGACTGCAATTTTTTGAATACTCTCTAGTGCTGCTGCAGGAGTTTCCCTTTTCATTCCATTCCAAATCATATCAAGGAATTTTACTGATGTCCCTTGTTGTGTTTTATTTTCATTTATAGCCCACCCTCTGTTCTGAAGGTGCTTTTAGTGCAATATCCACATTAGATTTTTCATTATGTCATCAATGTAATGGAAAATGGTCACTTTATCCAGCTGTAACTTGGCTAGGTCTCTGGCCACTAGTCCATGACACAGGGTAAGGCTGTGCAGATATCCCTGTGGTAACACTTGGAAGGTATACTGCCTCCCCTCCCAGGTAAAAGCAAATTGGACTCTGCTTTTTTCTGCTATTGGAATGGAGAAGAAGGCATTTACTAAGTCTGAAACTGCATGATATGGTCCAGCAGATGAAGACAATCTTTCGACGATTGTAACAATGTCTGGAACAGCTGCTGCTAAGGATGTGGCCACCTTGTTCAGACCTCGATAATCTACAGTCATCTGCCATGATCCATCAGGTTTCTTTAGTGGCCATACCGGACTGTTGAATGGACTCACTGTTGTCTCAAGTATGCCAACTCGAAGCAGTTCTTGGATCGTCTCAGTGAACTCAGCGTGCCCACCTGGGATATGATATTGTTTGATGTTTACTATTGTTTTAGTTGTGGGAATATAAAGCAGTTCCCACTTAGCATTGCCTCTGACTACAGCTGTAACTACGTTGACTGAACAATGCCGCACTCCAAACCTAAATGGCCCTACAGTGGTTTCTAAGGTTCTACCCTTTAACACATCTATTCCTAAAATGTGCTCAGGTACTGGAGCTATTACTGCTTCAATGAAAATAGGAATACCATCCCCAAATGCTATCTTAACCTTGGTTTTGGTACCTAGTGTCCCCCCCCATAACCATCAATCTCTACATATTGTCCATGAAATGTATGGGGGTTGCCTGCAAAAATAGTTACTTCTGATCCTGTGTCTACCAGAGCCATCACATGGTGTGGCCCTCCCTGCAAAAAAATGGTAAGAGGTATGTAAGGGTGTCAGTCCCTAGGTGTAATTGCTCTTACTGTACCCCTAGCTACTGGGGACCCACCTACTAGTCAATTTGTCTCTGTTTTTTCAACTGGGGATTTCCATTTCTTTCTCCCCAATCTCTCTCATGATTAAATTCCCCCTTTTGCCACTGTGCCTCATCAGTAGGGATGTCAGGATATAATTGATTCCACCCTACTTTCCCTTCAGTGGTACTTCTGGTTGGACTTTTTGTAGGGGTTTGCTTTTTACTCACAGAGCTTGAGCCTTTTTCCTTTTGTTTTTGCTTCCACTTTTTGTATAATTCCTCAGTAGCTATCCCATCTATTTCCGCAACTTCTACTCCCCACCTTAATAGATCCAGAAACATTTGCTTTCTTGTAACTTTTTCACCAGATTTATCTTTTGATTTCTCTGCATTTGCCTTTCTAGCTCTTCTCTGTTCTTTTTCTTCTGCTAGTTCTGCCATTTGATTTAGAATGGCTATTACATCCCATATCTGCTGACCTACACAGCCTGCCAGGGCAGCCATCAGCTGCCCTTTCCATCACTGTGGTGCATTTTTGATCAATTTACTCCTTATATTGCTGGTCATAATTTGTGCATCTCATCCTTTCGGAAGCACTAATGCCCCATTCCTTAATTCCAATGAATAAATGGTAGCCAGCATAGCCATTTCTCTTAACTGTTGTATTGCCTCTGCTATTGTTTTCCAAGGCTTATGTTCATCAGCTACTGCTGTAGCATCAGGCCAAGTAGCTCGGAAAGCCGAGGCTAACCACACCACCAGTGTATTCACCAGGGGATCATCATGGCTCACATTGTTTACTATTTGCTTTAAACATGGGTGGAACACCAAACATGCACATTGGTGCATCTCTTCAGCATTTAGAGACACTGCTTCTCCCCCTGTGTCCCAAACCCAAAGAAACCATGCTAAAACAGTTTCCCCTGGCTTTTGCTTATAGATTTGGATTATATTCAATAATTCAGCTTGAGTATAACTCCGCACCTCAACCCATTGTTGTGGCGCCCCCCCCCCAGTATACTGTCCCTTTTTCTCAATAACTGGGTGTGCCTCCACTGATGAGGAATTTACTATTTCAAAATCACTATCACCCTCATCAGTTGAGGGGAGATTACCTTCCCACTTCTCGGGATCAAACTCTGCCTTACACAGCAGAGCATGAACCCGAGGCCTTGAGGGCGGATGGCGTAGTTTCCTCCCATTTCATTGTCTACGCTGTTGAATTATTCGAGTAGCTAGAGTCACTGAATTAGATTGCCAGTGTTCAGCATCCTCTCCTACTTTAACAAATGCCATATTTGCCTTCTCCAAGGCATCTCTATCCAATCTGCATGTATGCGTGTGTTCTTTACATTGCTCTTCTAACTCTAGGATTTTTTCTTTAAGTTTCTCTACATCTCTGTCTAATTCCTGAATTGCCTCAAAGAACAGCCATCCAGCTGCTCCAACACCTTCCTTCACCTTTTTCCCCTTATCATCCAATTTTAGCTCTGATAAAGCTCTAGCTAAACTATCTGGGTCTGCCGTAGGTCTTTCTTGCAAAGGTTTTGGGGAAGGAGGGGGCGAAACTTGACTTAATAACTTAGCAAGAGGATCCCACTTCCCAAATAATGCTGGCAACATGGTGTCAATGCCCAACTTATTTGGGGTGCCTGACACAGCATCCTTCTTACCTATGCCTATATGTTTTAAAGGAAGAAACATTGGTTGTTGTTGTGACATTTCCACTGCAAACCTCAGACCCTGCTCGCTGCGCCAAATGAACTAGTCCATTACTTTAAAGTCTGAGGTTAATACAGGATTAGAAATGACACAATACACCAAGGCTCAAACTTAACAATTTATTAAACAAAAACTTACTAAATAAACAGTAAAACTAATACTAAATTAACAGAAAAACTAATAGCTCATGTACTTACAAGTATATGCATAAACAAAATCATCTTTGCCACTGATAGGGAGACTTCAATCCTATCCAGTGCAGCTATCTGCTCAGTCAAGGCAAGGCCGACACTGGCAAAATGTCTCTAAGCCCAGTTCAGGCTGGTGCTGTGATCAAATCCGGATGATGATGATTTCCATTTTAGCCTTTGAGCTTTTATAGTCTTGAACAAACAACAGGGTCAACAGGTTCAACTAATGACATATTGATCACAAGCTCATCATGAGTTGATGGAATATTGTAGAAAATATGACATTACAAGCTCATCATGAGTTGATGGAATATTTTAGAAAATTACAGATCATTTCCTAAGTTGTAAACAAGTCTCGTAATATCTGGTCTTGTGCCTTACTTCACTTTTTCAAAGAACAGTTAACTCACAAACTTGTGATATAGTTCCTCTTTGAAATCCTCACATTCTGGTAAACATCTTTTAAGCAGATAAACAACTTATTGGTTAACAAAAGTTCAGTAATCAATGTGCAAGGCCTGGTTTTAAGCATACTGTATTGTTACAACATTAGCAGCATATAGTGAGGTAGTGGCATATCAAGATCTAGCAATAATCAATCCAGCAATAATTAAACAAGCACAGTGATATGTGGCTCGAGGCATAACAAAAACTGGTAGACTGTGTGGATCCGTCACACCATCTAACGGAAGTGGAATAAACCTCCTCCACTTCATTTTCCCCATTGTTTTAAAGATAACTTTTTAAAATTTAGTGCTGCTACCTAGAGATAAACTGCTGGATTTAACATTTGGAGAAATGCTGTTGTCGTAGGGCAGCTGATTGATGAGTAGAGATTGAAAAACCACCTTGCAGTTATGAACAATGTAGTGAACAACTCACCTCCCTCCACATTCTCAGAGTGGACCACAGAAAGTAACAACTTAAGGCACAACAGCATTATAAACCTAGTGCTACTCATTTCCTTATGGAGTTCAAAGGAGCACCACCTGTTTACATTATGATTGCAGGATCTGTTGAATAGATTGCATTTGAGTCTTGAGTGACCAGGTGAGGACAACAGCCTAATAACCAAATAATGAATATGGTCATCCCCTATATAAATTTGTATTAATTCTGAAACAGGGAGTCATACCGTAATCCATAGCTGACACAATTGACTTTGTTGAGTTGAATTAATGTCTATATCAGACTCCCAATTGTTGTAAAGCTTTCCATATGCTGGGGATTTTCATGGATGGGTCTCTTTGAACAAGATCAAGTCATTGACAAATACAACTACCCCCCCCACATAATTAACATTGTTTGACTGAGAGCATCCAGTGAGTAGAGCAGTGTGCAAAGCCTGTGCTATTAGTTCCAATGCTGATATAAAGAGTGTAAGAGGATGAGGGCAGCCAGGTGAGCCCACTGGAATTTTTGCAGGGGGAAATCCAGAGCCCTCCCACTCACCCCCCACAGCCTTTCCAGTGTCCCATTACTTGGCTATTTCTCCCCAGTTGGCATAAACACTGTCCAAAACTCTAAGTGTGCATACTCTTTTATGCTTTACTTCTGCAATGATTACAGATATTTGGATTTAATTTACTTTTATTTCAAATTTTATAGCACAAACACTGATAGAAATTTGCTAGACAAAGCAATAGCTTTACAATGAAAACAGACTTATCATTAAAACTTCTCTACCTTTAAAACTCACATTCACTGAGACAGCATTGAAACCCACATTCAAAGAAAATGCATCTGGCCAATGGTGGGTTAAGTTTACCTTTGAGCTGTTTTCAAATCATAGCCCCCTTGCACACATTTTTAGGGCCATGCAAAAGATCTTTGATTCACCTTCCTGATTGTATTAATTATAATATATAATAATTTAATTATATCCCTTGTATAATACCGCACTACGTGTTAGAGTGTGTTTTAAATGTATAGCTTTGAACATTTTTTCCAGTAAGCAATGAAACAAAACATATGAACCAATTATGACAAACTGCTTAATTCAGAACATTTCAACCATAAAAGGCCATTCAAACTTCTGTCATTACAATCCACCAATATCAGTCAATATGCACAATCTCTGCAGAAGTTAATGTCATCTGAATAATTCCACATTAAAGAGATCTGAAACTAATGAAGAGGTTGCTGCTAGAAAACAACTTTACATATCAGTGTTTCATCTACAAATTCAGTGCCCTCTGCCCTTGAAGAATAAATTGCCTATGTTACATTAAAAAATGGTAAGCTGGTATATTGCAATAGGGAATGGGTGGCAAGCTGAAAAACAGGTTCATAGTTACTAGGCATCTCACCCAAAGGAGGACATACTCAAGACTGCAGCACCCCACCCCCTTAAAATACTAATCTACATGCTGTGGGAGTAGAGCCTACACCCCTCTGCATCAAGATGCAAGTACGCTACCTGCTGTGCTACTCATATGCATGTCATTAGTTAATAACTTTAATCCTTAGCTCATGCCAATGATTTGTCAAAGAAAAACAGAATTTTTATGAGGAACGGACAAAATATATAAGGCAAAAATCTGGACATTCTGTGAAAATCTGTACAGTTGAGAAGTATGACACACACACACAGATATATCCCCTACCTCCTTAGAAAGTGGATAGAAAAACAAGTTTTGCATTAGTATGCATTTTCTGAAGGATATGAAGTCTAAAGCTCAAATGTCTGCCATTATTTTCTGACTTCAGTCCTCAATGATTTGCTTGAAAAACACAATTTTATGAGAAACAAACTGAAAATATGAGACAAAATCTGGATAATTACTAGGTATGAATCCCCCTTACATACACTCCTACTCCCTCTTAATTACACATAAACACACACACACACACACACACACACACACACACACACACGCGCCTACCTTTACCTACCTTCTTCTTACATACACGCATAAACACCACTACCATCCTACCTACTTCTTACATCCACACACCTCTACCAATCTATTCCTTACACACACATGCCTCTTAAACACTTAAAAACACACATGCACGCACCTACCTCTCACTTGAACATTTGTCTGCAGTCCAAACTCCTTCTGGAATTCAAATTCCATGTGGGTGCAGAAGATGAAGATGTAAACCATCGGTTGCACAGACACAGAAGATGAAACAGGTTGCAAACACCTACTGCGTCTGTACAAATGGACGCCCTAAAAAAAAAAAAAATATATATATATATATTTTTTTTAATTAAATGAAAATGAATCTCCCGACCAGCCAGTTTCCGGGGATTGCAAGTGCACCCCTTTGCACCTGCCTGTGGGTGCCCTTGGGGGCAGCCTTCCACACATCACTGGTTATTTGAATTGCGATCAACAGTAAAGGGAAACTTCCATAATAAAACTCATGACCCAGCTCCAGTAAATGTGCTCAGTCAAAAACCATTTCAAATCCAAATTAAACGAAACAGCACCATCCAGTATTCAGTAGTAACAAGTCTCTTTATTGTACTCCAAAACAAATATTACTAATCAGTGACATGTACCAGGTTTGCCACTTCGTAGTAAAAACTCATGAATACAGTTACAGTATCATATTTATCAAGTTAATCACTTTAACAAAGATGTAAAAACTAAAACAGCATTACAATTTTGTGCAAGGTCTCAGTACATATTTTAATGTTATTATGTATATAAATAATCATAAACATGATAAAATGTACATTTCAAAAATTAAATAAATGACATTACCACTGGCTGAAAAAATAAAGGTCACCACCTGGTCTTTTGTCCTAACTTTTTCCCTTTTACATTTAACGTCACTTAGATGTTCTGAAATACAATGAACATCTTAAATGTCTTCTCTATGTAAAAGACAGAACAAAAACATCTAACTATAAATAACATTGACACTAGGAAATGTAACCAAAATGCCAATGTTAAACTCCTTATATGTACTGCCAGTCATATTTTTGTTTGTTTGTTTTATCTACCATTTTGTAAAAGGTACAGTTACCACATGTATGGCAGCTCACTGGGCCTGTTCCACAAATTATGGTTTGCACCTGTTTATTTTTGATGTTACTGATTAAATCACTAAACACAAACCCGATAAAATATAAACAACACAAGAGCAGGTCTTTCCGATAAATTTACTCATAATCAAACTTTATTTAAAGTGCTTTTCGTTTGCACTAAAGCAAACTTCTTCAGAAGTGAATACAATAACATCCGACTCAATTTAAACACAGATACAGTGACATTATTGATACCCCACCCATGCAGCAACAATGTAGCTTAAAGCTGTAAGCACTTTAAAAAGTCTGCTACAACGTTAAAAACTAAAGTAACAATCAATAACACATTTATAACCCAGTATGTTACAAATGTCAACAAAATAGATAAAAAATGTATATATATAAAATATATATATATATATATATATATATATATATATATATATATATATATATATATATATTATAAATTTAAATATATACAACCAATGATTAAACATACCACTATAAGAAGTTGTCTAATACATTATTACTAAAATTAAAAGTAGAGAAAACTGCAAATATCTGGAACAGTCAACCAAGTAATAAATATCACGAACTCTGCTCACAGACTTGTACAATACCAGCACTGTACATGCACTGAAGTTCTAAAATCTCCTTTTATTAACAAACATTGTGACACTTTTAATTTTGGCATACTTGAATGCATTAAAGGGAACCCTAGAGGGGGAAATATTAAAAATAAATTGGGTGAGAAAGAAGTTAGATGGCAGATCAAGCTTAATGCTTCAACATACCCTGGGCTTAATGATACCATTTCCATTAAGCCCATATTAGATAACAGCGGTTAGTCAGGATAACACTGGAGCACCAGCACTGTGAATGGCATTGTTAGGACAATTATGCATAAAATTTAGTTTTATACAGTTTTATAATGTTTTAATTTCATAAATTTTAACACAATCACATTTAGAAAGTAAGATGTTATGTAGTGGAATTTATGTGGATATGTTATATTCCAACTGACTGTCAAGTCTTATTAAAAGGCGATCGACAAGGAAATTAAGCACTGTGCACTTTAAATTACTAATCACTTAATTTGCCTGTGAGTGATTGGTAGATGCTTATATTTAAACCTGTGGGGGTTATAATGCTTTGTTCTGATGAAGTCTACATAAAGAAGATAAAGCACTTAACTCAGTGGAAAGTATTTTATTTCGATATATTTTTAAAATATTTTATTAATAAAAGGAGATTTTAGAACTTCAGTGCATGTACGGTGCTGGTATTGTACAAGTCTGTGAGCAGAGTTCATAAAATTAAAAATACTTTAACTGTAGATACTTTAAAATAGCTGATATGCAAGCACCGACATTTACTGATAAACATTAATAATTAATAATGTTGATAAATTATACCAAGGATGATCTCCAGTCCTACTTCATTATGAACTTTACAAAAAGAACTTTAACAAGAATTTTTATGATCTATCGGCTCAAATTTTTACTTTTCAAAACACAACTAATAGAACACGTGTCGTTTAACCCAGGGACCCTGTAGGCATCTAATCTTATCTGCCAGGCCAATTCCAGTTCTTCTAAACGAAGTGGAGTCGGGCCACTCTTTAAAGAAGGTACCACATGATCTATTGCCATGTAAGAAAACGCATGACCAGGGTGGAAATAAACATGTTTAGCCAATGCATTTTCCATCTTTCCTTTAGTAATTGCATATTGATGTTCATATACTCTGTCTCGAAGCCTGAGTTCTGTTTTCCCAATATAATACGCAAACAGTAAGGTAAGAATTTATAAAAACATACTGGAATCAGCCGTACATCCTGTCCCACGAGTGACTGGGATGTTTAAATGTGAGGTTTGCAGCTATTGTAAACACATGGTTACATCTAGTTCATTTTCAGTGAACAATTCACAATATAAGATTACATTTAAATTTAATTGCCAATCCAGAAATATAGTCTATCTTGCTAGATGCAAACTGTGTCCTGCATATTATATTGGGATCATATCATAGTAACTCTTGTTAAAGTTCTTTTTGTAAATTTCATAATGAAGTAAGACTGGAGATCATCCTTGGTATAGTTTATCAACATTATTAATGTTTATCAGTAAACGTTGGTGCTTGCATATCTGCTATTTTAAAGTATCTGCAGTTAAAGTATTTTTAATTTTAGTAATAATGTATTAGACAACTTCTTATAGTGGTATGTTTAATCATTGGTTGTATATGTTTAAATTTATAATATATATATATATATATATATATATATATATTTATATATTTTTTATATATACATTTTTTATCTATTTTGTTGACATTTGTAACATACTGGGGTATAAATGTATTATTGATTGCTACTTTAGTTTTTAACGTTGTAGCAGACTTTTTAAAGTGCTTAGAGCTTTAAGCTACATTGTTGCTGCATGGGTGGGGTATCAATAACGTCACAGTATCTGTGTTTAAATTGAGTCAGATGTAATTGTATTCACTTCTGAAGAAGTTTGCTTTAGTGCAAACGAAAAGCGCTTTAAGTAAAGTTTGATTATCAGTAAATTTATCAGAAAGACCTACTCTTGTGTTGTTTATGTATTATTTCTGATGTTACCCATCTTGTGTTGCCATAAAAATTGTTTTATATTTTCTTCTCTTCCATAAGAACTCAGGCATTTTTTCAGGTAGCAACTCTGCGAAGTCTTGGTTAGATGACAAAATGACCCAGTGACTTGCTACCATTTTAACCTGAATTCCATCATGTTAGGAGACAAGGTATTGACAAAAGATAAATGAGTGAAGTTGTCAGTCTTAACTTTTTTATATTCCAGTAAGGCAGCATGCATTAGGATATTTGCGATTTCTATGACATTATTACTAACAGTGTCATTGTAACTGCTGAGTTTTAGTCTGTCAACGAATTCATGAGTACACTTGTAAGTCATTCTCATCATTGCATAACCCTTAAAAGGGCTATTAATCTACAAGGAACTTTAAAAGTCTAGCCATACATTTCCATGAAGTTTGGAGCCCCTAACCTTTATGTACAAATAACCCAGAGATAAGTAGAACATTTACATGTTGGGCCTGTCTGTGAGAGACAAGGGTGCTAAACCAGGTGAGAGTTTATAGTTACCCATCCATTCATCCAAATTACGTTTGAGAAGCATAAGAAAAGTATTTTGCTTTATGCAGAGAGAGACAGACAATTCCAAAGAAGTGATATTCTCTGATACATATCACTTCCTCCAACATGTTCTATTTATGTTGTAAAAGTAATTTAGATCTCTTGAGGGGTTGCCTTTGGCATCATTGGCCCTGTAATTGTACTATACATTTGAAAGGATAGGGTCTGTTGAAACTGTGTACATGAGCAATGTTGCCCCTCAGTAGCCTGTATGACACTCAGAAGATGAATAAGGGTTTAAGATGGTGTGCTAGTTTTTATAATTTCAGACCATGGATTTTCTTAGTAAGAAGGTATTGTGGGTGTTCAAGTTGTGTTAAATGTTTGGAGATATGCATGCCAAAGAGGGCATTATACTCAATGAGTGGCCTGATGAGTGTGGAATACAGATCATATCCCTGGACCTTAGTAATGTGCTGTGCAATGAAAAAGCATTTTCTTGCAATAGTAGATATCAGGTGATTGAAGGTCAGTTCATTGTCTACATACATTCCTAGGTCCCTAAAGACTGAATCAATTTTCATGGGTGTGTTGTCAATGTAATCATTACAAGGAACTTCTTGCTTGCTGAAAGATACTGTTATAAATGTCCTGGCATTCAGTTTTCATCCATAGTTTTGACATCAGCTATTGGTTTGGGAAATACCCTCCTGGGGGATTGTGCTTCCTCTGGAGAATTCAGGATGGCACCAAGTTTACAGTCATCTGCAATGCCTTCATCTGCAAACTTGATAAGCCATAAACCCTTAACTCCTAGCAGTAGCTTTCACTTCCAACAAGTAATTGCCAAAGAGGAGTGGCCCAAGGACTGAACTCTGGGGAACACCACTAGTGGAAGTTCTTTTAGAGGAGGTAGAGCGGCCCACTCTAATTTCCTGGATTTTATTTGTGAACCAATTTGCTATTCAATGAATTATATAGAAATGAACATTTAGCTGTGATAGTTTGCCTATCTAAATGTTCGATAAAAGGATGCTTTCTGAATAGGGGTCAATGAATAGGTATTCACAGAACTGGAGTTTCGATAAACTTACATAGTCCCCCATCAGATGCAGCTCCTAAATGTTTTATTCCAAACATGGGTTCCTTCAAGATTTGTATGGTATGATCCCAGTTATTCTTACAAGGGGTAATATATAATTCTTGACCATGAGATATGCAAGGGCAAGGTCAGTCTAACTCCTAATGGGATAGGTTAATTCAAGCACCAAAAGGGAAACTGACTAGGGCTTAAAATATATTACAAGGGCAGCAAGCTTAGAACATACTTATGAATCTATAAAATTATCTAGCTGAAACTCTGGCTTGTCCTTAAGAGGTATTTTGTATATAGGTTCATCCCTATGTATCAAGGGCATTTACTAGGAGGAGGTATGTTAGTTACAAAGTTTCTAGAGGTTATGTCGGAGGAGGGGTATGTTAGTTTGGACATTACTGTCTGAATTTGTCTGTCAGAGACATGGAGGCCGGACCCAAGGTGAATTTCTGATTCCCCATCCATTGGTCAGGATTATGCTTAAAAGGGTTTGGGATGGACTCTGCTTCATGGATGGGAAGCCTGTTCAAGAGTACAGAGATCATTTGACACACATGATGTTCTCACCAACATGTCTTATTTAAGTCACAAGGGAAAATTAAATCCTTGGATCTAGTGGTCCTGATGCTACTCTTTTTGCAGATGTACCAAATGTCCATTAGAGCTGGATCCGAGGATACTTTGTATGCCAGGCATAGATTGCCTTTCAGTAACTTGTAGGAGACTTGAGTATAGAGCTGGAGTTTTAAGCAATATAACAAGACAATGTACTTCTCCTGGTAAGGAACCTTTGTGGGCCTTCCAACTGTTGCGTATGTCTGATCAGGTGTATGCTGAAGGGGACATTATATTCAGAAATGTTTCAAACACCATGGGATATTGTCAGGGCCAACTAAGGCTTTGTTTTTGGCCTGAGTGAGCCCTGCTAGGACTTGCTCCATGTTAATAGTTGGGGGATTATGATAGCATGTATTTCCTGGGGTGGGTGAGGCAGGGGGGATGGGGCTTGAAGTTTGACCTGAATTTGTCAAACAGCAAATTCACTACGTCACTCTGCTCATTAAAGGTGGAACCATTGACCACCATTCATCATACTGATATGTGTTGCCTTTGAGGATTTGGAGATAGGTATAGAAGGACTTGTGGTTGTCTTTAGCCTCTGAGGTTATCTTGGCCTTGTAATTGGCCCATTGGTATCCACTGCAGGAGATTTAAGGTATTACACAGTGAAGACTATAGCTTGCTGGGTCTTTCTTAAAGTCTTTACCCAGTATGGTAATTTGCAATTTCCTTGTAGACATATCTATCTTGGAAAAGTTGATGGATCTTTATCCTTGGATGAATAGTGAAGAAGTCAAGGATACAGTAGTCGAATGATCATCCTCATAGTGTTAATGGGTCATGAGTATTTTTCTCCTTTACACCAAAAACCCAGAAGGCAAAAATGACTGAAAAACAAAAAGTGAATCACCAGGAGTGTACAACACAGATACTAGGGTTGTCATAGATTTTATATCAACACAGTTCCACAATACACAATGCAGATTAAGTGATTTCATCTAAACTGACTTCTATATGACAGTCTTCTAGTATCTGTGATATCACTCATGGTGGTATGTTTTTTTGTTTTGGAGTATTTTATTCCTTTATCAGTCTCTAGGCTAAATGGAACTTCCATAAGCAATATCATCAGTGATATTTATATATTAGGCATTCAATCATGTCTCACCCCTTTAAACATTTTTTGTAATTTACACTTTTTATCCTTTTGAAACAATGTGTATATTATATTAGGGCTAAGTGCTGAAATGTCTAAGCCCAGACCCACTTTGATATATAACTTATTACTTGCCCATGTGGAAAAAAATCCCAAGTTAGGCTTTATGCCCTTTTAGTAGAAATTATCCCAAATGTAACTTTGAGAAATGACCAAGTGATGTGTAGATTATGTGTACATTTGAAATGCTTTCCTTATCCTATAGATCTTGCTACTATGTGCCATGAGTTTGTACAAAGGGGTTATAAAGAGTCAGAGATAGAAGCAGGGATGTCAGATGTGAAAGATTTATGAGCTGATAGAGCCAAGCTCTATTTCTCTGATAGAGGGAGCAATCATACTATACGATGTGAGGGACAGTTGGACACTGGGGGGGGGTAGGGGTACCTATTTCCTTGAGCTGCTTCACCAATATTGGTCCTATATGTAACATAATTAATAACAATTGGTATATTTTGAAGTCCCATGATAAAGTTAACAGTGTAATAGGAACTTCACCCAGTTTTAGATTTGAGAACAGGAAATCAATCAAGAGATTGCTTTGCTATAATAAACATAGGGATTCAATAGATTTTAGTCAGTTAAGAACATTTCCCTGTGACAGATATAATTGTTGCCATATTATTGACAGTAGTGGGGTATTTATACACCCTGAAACTAACAGAAGATATTGTTCCAGAGTGTCAGCTACTGGTGCATCTAAACATCTTGTGTATCTAGCGCAATGTAAAACAACTAATAAATTCTATGAGGGTAAGACAGATTGTACACTCTTAGACAGTATGAGGGAGCATACCAGGGATGAGGGATGATGGAAGTTTAGGGGATGTGATTAATAGAATGGAAAGTAGAGAGCTGTACTGGATTTTACATTTGCAAACAGATAAAATTGTTGTTTTAAATGACAAGGTCTCTTTAAGACCTGCCTTAAAATGAAGGGGTTTATACAAGTGAGATGTGTTTTAATTCTAGATGCACCACATGATTTTTTTAAGTTATCTTTACTGGATGTTTTAAATTGACATGTATTTAATTATTGGTTGATTTACATTTTTGTATGGTCTGATGATGCAGATTGAGTCTGCGAAAGCACTTACCATGTTTATACTTTTTGTTAAATTCTTTTAGTCTTGTACAGCGGATGTTTTTTTTATTTTCTACTTTATCAGTTGTATATTTACACTGCTTGTTTCTCTGTTCTTGTGTTGTTTCCATCTTTTTTCATTTTTCCAAGTCTTTAGGGTTTCTAATACCATGATGGGAATGGACCCCATTCCGAAGTCAAAGTACGATTAAAGTTCATGAAATTAGTATTGTTTCAATCTTTGATGTCAGCCAGTAGTGATCTTCGCAGCACCCATAATGTGCCCAGGAATGACTCCTTCTGCAGTTTGTATGGAGTTACATGCATTGGTAACATATCTAAATATGATTGTAAATAATTTTTTGTACGACCCGATGCTCCCACTACTATTGGAACTGTCTAGGTATCTTTCTTCCACATTGCTCTCATTTCTGTCTGTATATCCTGATATTTTATGAATTTGTGTCTCTCTGTACACAAGACACTGTATTCACTGGGTGTGGCAATTTCAATGATCAATGCTACTCTTGTCTTCTTTTCTTGGACCACTATATCCAGTTTTCTAGCATATATCTTTTGAACTGTTGGTAATGGATGATCCCATGTGATGTAGACTTCTTCATTTTCTATGATGCTTTGTGGCTCATGTTGCCAGTGTTTTTCGGCTACTTTGGCACCAAAATATTTTCACAATCCACAGGGCAACAGTCTTGCCACATTATTATGCCTTTCAGTATACAGTCCTTCTGCCATTAATATGTTGCAACCAGTAACAAGGTGTGCAACTGTTTCCAATTCGGTTTTGAAAAACCAACATTTGTCTGTTTCTACCACATGTTCAATGGACTTTATAAACCAAAGTGTATGCAGCCCACTATCTTGGGCCACCAAGATTAACCTTTCATTTCTTGGTTTGAATTCGCCTCTCCTCAACCATTCCTGTGTTCATTCCTGATCAACATGAGGTTCTTCACACAGTTTTCTATACTTGCAACTATATTTATGTTTTTTTTCTACATTTCTTGCCTTCTCATCTGGTCCTTCACCTTATATTCTTCCTTTTGTTTTTTGGCACATTCAGTTGCTGCCTGATTTTTTTTTTATATACTTCTGGTTTGATTTCAATTCCTGCTTGATGCTGATAAGCTTCTGCTAGATTAAGCAAAGAAGTCATCTTAGATTTATTCTCCTCATGTTTCAAAACTTTCAGTACATTTGGGTCTGGTGAGGTCAGCAGATATGTGTGGAGTCCCACAACTGCAGATCTATACATATAATCAATTTCAAAGAGGCCCATCCCTCCTTCAGAATGAGCAATATATAATCTTGGTATCTACTGATTTTTATAAATCATTTGGTGAGCATGAAATATCCTTCTTATTTTCCTATCTAGTCAATCCAACATGTTTTGGGGCCAGTCAATCATTCCAAACCTGTAAGTTAGGACAGGAAGAGCAAATTGATTTATAGCTTGAATTTTTTTCCTAGATATCAGTGCTGTTTTCAGGATTAATTTAAGTCTTCTGAAGTATTCCTTACTAAGTTTTATTTGTATTTGTTCATGTTTTATTGCTGACCCTTCATTAATTCCCAAATATTTATACACTCCTTGTTGCTCAAGTTCTTTTGTATCACATTCTTGTCCCAAATTGATGTTTTCCTGGTGTTGCAGTTTTCTTGCTTTAAACATTCCTTTTGGACATTTATCAAGGCCAAATGACGTTCTTATATCATCTGAAATTTTTGGCAACTTGCAGTTGTACTTTCAGTTCCTCATCTGATCAGCTATACAGTTTTAAATTATCGACAAAGAGAAGGTGAGAAGTCTTTACACTTTGTTGTTTTCTAGGTGCCAAATTATAGCCATAGCCTAAGCTGTTGAGTAAACAGCTTAATGGATTAAAGGCAAGGCAGAATAGTAATGGTGACAGAGTGTCACCTTGAAATATCACCCTTTGAATTTTTATCCCTGGGATAACAATTTGTCTTTTATCATGGCTTAATTGCAAAGTGGTCTGCGAATGATTACTGGTAGGGAGAAGGAAAACACAAAAGCAATTAAGACTCTCTTATTTCCAGTGGGTGTGTCAGTCAGGTTAGACTTATAAAATTTAGAAATAATTGTATCAAGGTGTGATGGTGTGAGGTATGGCCAGCATTGCCAGGAGAAGTTGGGCAGTGGATGTGTAACATATGCCAGCATAGCTAGCTGATGTTTTGTTAATAATTTTATGTCATTTGTAAATCAAACTGATTTGTACAGGTTCTTGTGTTGAAAATGTATTTGTAAAGCTGCTTGTGTTAAAAAATTACCAACAGTGGGTCCTGCTGGACAGAAAAGAAATACACCTGTATGTCAGACTGTATTGTAACTGTTGAAATGAATATATTTTAAAAGAGTATACTGGAAGAGAAGAAGTTACTCTTATTCCAGCTAACTTTGAAAAAAAATCTGAAATTAAAATACCTGGTTTAGGCCATAAAGATTGTATCTTACAGTTTTGATTGCAGCCAGAGACAAAATGTTTGTGAAAACCAGGGCTCAGAATCTTACTGTATTGTCCTTAGGGGTGAAATAATTGCTAACATAGAAGGGTGGACATTTTTTAAATGGTTTTATAACTTCCGGATGTTATAACACATCTTAGCAAAGCTTTATATGTATGCATTATGACACATATGTGCTAGATTCTGGTTCAGTTTCTAGTAAAGGGGGTAATGTGGGAACCAGAGTCAAGTAACCATATGTATGCAGTCATTCTGTAATCCAGCACTGAAATGATGTTTTAATGCTAGATGAGACAGAAGTCTCAAAGCAGTCTGATTGTGACACTTGACAAAAGAAGGACCACTTACCTACATCATCTTGCCTTGCTCTAGTAAGTGAACTAGGGAACAGTAATTCTTTAATTAGCCAGGAAAATATAGTGATATTAATTATTGTTTTTCTGTATCTTTGTGACTCTTTCTATTGATGTTCTATTTAATATTTCCAGTGTTTGAAACTCTGATGTTTATTGTAAACAGACATTTAGTATTTTCATGTTCTTTGATTATTTATTATTAAATATGTTTACACTTTTTCATCGTAGCTGGTCTTTTAGATAACATTTTAAACTTTGAGAGTACTTATATTTATTTGGTGACACTGTTGCTGCTCCTGAAAGCCTTGCTGCATTGGGCAAACACTACCTTTTGTATTAGTATTAATTTTACTTAATATAATTGTGTATCCTTATAAGAACTTTATAGTAGCTGGCTTTAGAGTGTTCTGGTGGTAGTATCTAGCTTATAGTCTGGGTAGAGGGGGCATAGCTTGTAAATCTGTCTCAGCCTTTCCCAGGTGTGTGTGTGTGTGTGTGTGTGTGTGTGTGTGTGTGTGTGTGTGTGTGTGTGTGTGTGTGTGTGTGTGTGTAAATCAAATCTCAAATAGTGTGTGTGTGTGTGTGTGTGTGTGTGTGTGTGTGTGTCAGCTACATGGAGCAGGGACACAGTGCACTGGTTTCACAGAGAGGGGGTGGAGGACTTGGCTTGAAACACTCAGTTGAGGACTCAACTCTACAGCTGTGGTCAGTGTGGAGTCTTATTTGGGGCCTGGTGAGAGAGAGAGGGAAACCTAGCCCCAGGACGGGAGTGTGTTCTTTGTACTCTTAAGGAAATTTGTGCTTGGTACAGAGAGCTGCATCTGGAAATAGATTGCATCTCTATTTTTGTTCCAAGTGAGCATCCCTCACTGGTGTCAGTGGTGAGGATTGTGGCTCCTTGATTACTGGTCCAGAGGAAGGGCATCACACAAGGTTTTAAATGGAAGTAAGCAGCACCCATTTCACAGTTTTTCTTCAGTAACATCTAACCTCCCCATCATTTCTTGACATACAGAATGCCTTACAGACTGCATGTCTCAGCTTACTGGTCAGATAAAACAAGAATGAGAAACAAACACAGACAGATGAAATGTTGGAAGCAATACCAAACAAATAAGTTAACAAACTCTCTAATCAAATTCAAACAACTCTGCAACTCAGTGAAGAAACTTACTAAAGACTGTAAGACTTATTACTCCAAACTCCAATCAGAAGGTAACTCCAAAACGTTCTGGAATTGCATTCCCTCCCTTCCAAACCCTGGTACAAAAGACAATCCATGCCCTAACCTAAACTCCCCAGACCATGAAATTGCATCTAATTTCAAGACCTTTTTTTTGACTGCATAGCCAAACTAACCGCAAACTTTCCCATTTTCTCTCCGTCTCATAGTCCCCCATCCACTGCTTTTCCCTGTAACATTACACCTTTCAGTCTTAAACCTATCCCCACCAGCGGCATAATACACTCTTCCTTAAACTATAGCCTTGCTCCTACACTTCTGATGATCTGCTTCCATCCTTCCTTAAGATAGCTGCAGACAGCATTGTCCTCCCCATTTCCATTCTTATCAACAGGTCCATCCAAGAAGCCTATGTCCCCTCACTCTAGAAGGAAGCTTTTGTCACCCCTCTCTACAAAGGTGGCAATAACACAGACTCTACTAACGTCTGCCCTATAGCTATTCTCTAACCTCTTTCTAACATTCTTGAAAAGTGCATTCATCCCCAACTCTTGCCATACCTAACACACAATCATCTTCTTACCCCAACACAACATGGTTTCAGGCCTGAGCATGCACTACTACTGCTCTTCTGTCCTTCTCTGATACCATTAATCATGCTTGTGACTCTGGTAAAATTGTATCCACCCTTTACTTAGATCTCTCCAAAGCATTTGACACTGTCTAACATCCTCTACTCTTATCCAAACTTTCCTCCCTCAATTTCTCTCCTTCCTCCACAGCCTGGTTTACAAGCTATCTCTCCAATAGACAACAAGATGTTAAATGGAAAAATTCCACTTCATCCTTTCCCAACAATTCCTCTGGCATCCCCCAAGGCTCTATTCTCAGCCCCTTACTTTTCAATATTTTCATAAATAACTTTCACAAATCCATAGACAATGCTACACTGATCCAGTATGCTGATGATTCCACAATCATCTGTACAGCAAACTCTCCCTCCAATCTCCATCAGAAAACTCAAACTGCCTTCTCCAATACTGAAACTTGGATGCTAAACAACCATCTCCCTCTCAGTGCTAGCAAAACAAAATCATGATATTCTCTCCTTTAAGAAATTTCACCATAGACAAAGCTCATTTAAAACAAAAAAGCCACAATAACACTCTAATCAATATTGTACCTCACACCAAACTCCTTAGAATCACCACTGATAAACATTTAAAATTCAGTATCCACATCCAACATAATATCCAAAAAAAAACTAGGTCTGCTGTAAAGACAAAATCGCTATTTAACCACTTTTACCAGACACACTCTAGCCTCTTCCTACCTGTGCCCCTCTCTTATGTATGGTGCCTCTCTACTTACTCATCTCCAACTTAACCTAAAAAACAAACTGGTAGCCTACTGTAAAGAAGTCTATAAATTTGCTACAGGGTCCAAATACTTCACCCATAACTGCCATTCCCTAAACTGGCTTGAGCTTCCTAATTTCCTGAAATTCATACAACTCACCACTGCTCACAAATTCATATTCCAACCATCCGTCTGCTCCTCTCTTTCATCCATCTTAACCCCTTACCTCCCCAGTCATACTCTTAGATCTGAAAACCAAAACCTCTTCAAAATCTATAAACCTCCTCACCTGCCTGGCAGTTACTTCTATCACACTCCTTAGCTAAACTATGGAATCCCCCCCTCTGCTGTACTCACAATCACTCTAATTTCAAATCTCTCCTCCATTCTTACCTTACAGCAGACTGGGACTGTTCCTGCTCCCTTCCCACCTAAATTACATCTTTTTCAAACCTTCTTTCAATCTCATCTATTATCACCTCTGATCACTAACATTATTATTAGAACTAACACTAAACTTGCATAAACACTTTATGACTTGTATTTTTAATTATATTATCTGTAGTACTTTTGACTTTATCTATATTTTAACATTTGTGTTTTTTAAACATATACTCCCTGATTTTGTATTTGTATTTTAAATTGCATAGTTATGCTTTTGTATACTGTATATTCCGTACTTCACTTATGTTATAGTCTGTTAACTGCTTTTGAAGCTTTTCACTCCGGGCCTCCACTGAAAATGGGCTCTGCTTGGCCCAGTGGACTTCCCCAGTCATCAAACTGTAAATAAATAAATAAATAAATAAATAGTGGTCCACTCAGGAAGCAGACAGAATGCCTGCAGACAGTGAGTAGACATTCTAAACGTCAAAAAGGATACAATGTTGCAGTTTTTGCTTTCCATCACACAACACTGCTAAGAGACGTTCTGAGAGGTTAGCAAGGTTCCCCGGTATCTACAGCCATTGAACACCTGCATAGAGGACGCAGACAGCGAACAATTTCAAAAGGGATACATTGTATGAACTGTATGTTAGGCACCACGCAAACATGGTAAGTAGTGTTGCATGGTAGTTAACACACAAAAGTTAATAATGAATAAGGAACTATCCAGCTCTTATTCATCTATTTGTGTGGCAGCAAGTGTAAGTGTAAGTCTGTAATGCATATGGTCCTGGGTTCTAATAGAAGTGCAACATGTTTTTACTGTAGTGACAGTTCAGTTTATAGTAATGAACAGGAAAATATCCAAATATTATTTCAATATTCCTGTGACAACAGGTGTAAGAGTAGGGCTACCATACACATGGTCCTGGGTTCTAATACAGGAAATTCCATACATTTTTACTGTTGCTCTGTTTCACATTATATTAAATATCATTTCTAACAATTTATAAATAATTGCAAATAGTGTAGCTGATATGAATTATATGTATGAGGGATAAGACACCATTACTGTGTTTTGAAGGTTCAGATATATGACTGAGGGTATACTATCTACTAGGTTTCTGTAAGTGAATTTCTGCTATCTGGACTTGTATAGCCTTCACACTTAAATAAGACACATATATAAATTAATGTATATACAAGGGCCTTGTCAGGTCACAAACCTGTCATTGATATTTATAAATGATTCATGACTATGTATGAGAAGTAACTCTTCTGTGGCAAAGATGGAAAATCACTGCTGTAGAAGAAAATGTTTTGTCTCATGCATAGGTGTGAATCTCACACTGTAAAAATCAGTTTTAGCAGTGTATAAAGCCAAACAAACATGTGTCAGGACATGAAATTTATGCCCCCAGTGCATGTCTACAAAGATAAATCATCTAACATTTACAGCAGCAGACACCCCTCAAACTAATGTCAAGTGTCAGATTAACCTTGCAATTTCCAAAACTGCTTTTGTCTCTATCAGGCACATTATTTGCTACTGCTCTACTTTGGGATTAGGCATATCTGGCGTTAGAGGGGAAAGTGACCAATTTAGGGTGCAGAGGTGGGTTGTTCATGAGTCCAGAATATTTATTGGACTGCTGGTAAAGCACCAAAGTCAAAGGCTTTTGCAGGGGGGCTATTCTGGCTCCCAGTACAATTCTAAGGCTTGGAACAGTCTGGCCAAGGCTATATCCAGTACGATTGACATCCCAGGCACTGGAGAACAGTCTAGGCACCACTTCAGTGACCTAAAGTGGTGTAAGAGGGATACACTCAACCCATGGTTGGATGAGTTTCAAACTAGCAACATCCCACAGTTGTGTAAGTATGCTAATAAAAGAATTTATAATAGCTAGAAAACTAAATATGGCAAGACTGGTATGCATAATGCTCTTTTGTTGTTCTCTTTTCTTTTCATGGGTAATTCTGAAATAGATTCAAATAGACAGGCCCATGCTGAGCATCTAGATAGACTGAGGGAAGCAAGTGGTATGTATGCATGTGTGCAGCACAAGGGAAGTATTATTGTAGCATCTACATTTAAAAAACAATGTTTTCTGTACAGTAGTAGCAAGCAAGCATGTATATCCTAAATGTAAAAGCAAGTAGGCACACATGAATTTGCAGCACAAACCAACTGTAGGAGTCAAGTCTAAGACTGTAGTCAGAGGTAATGGGTTCAAGTACCATGAGTAACCAATATAAAATACTGAAATTATTTAATAATATTACAGAAATTAAATTCTACACAAGTGGCATAAATGTCCTGCTGTTAAACTTTAATCTGTATAATTGGACCAAGCATATGTGCAATATCTGCAAATAGCAAAGATTACTGTGAGCAATCTGTAATTATAATTTGTTAGTAAGTAAACTTACATGTAAAACACCAGACAATATAGTTATATTATTGTCATAAATGCATTGTATGTTACATATTATGGTGCTAATTTTATCTCTGTTTTATCTCATCCCAACTCTTCACTCTTTTTGTGATTTTGTATTATGTGTCATAAGAATTTCTCTCCATGTCAGCATTTAATGCTTCACAGCACAAGGAGGTAGGCCAACCCCACTTTCTCAGCCTGCCCCCACTCCACTGGCTCTGGCATCGACACCCAGTACATCTGGGAAGCAACCTGGCAGTACTGCCTATGCTGCCCCTGCACTACCTGCACCCTCAGGCAGTACTACATTGGTAGCTTGTACTGTGGTTCCCTCCAGGAGTACTGGTGGAGGTATGGATTTCTTCTCTTGCCATGAGATGCCAGGGTTGGTGTGTAGGGTCATGCACAGCGTTGGTGTGCATCTACATTGGATAGAGAGGCTGCTCTCCCTCATGGTCCGTAGGAGGAGGAGACATCAAGCACTCCACCAGCCAGTGGAGTAAGGTACAGTGATGATAATCCTGCAGGTCAGGACTAGATTCTTATTGTCCTCATGTTTGATGGGCATGGACTTGTGTTGTCCTCTCCCTCACCCCAATCATGGTGTCCCCCAACATTTGTGTCCCTTATCATTCCTGTGTCTTGTCATATTTGTTCTGTTTGTTTGCATTTGCTTCCTCACCTACCCAACTTACCTGACCCAGAAATGCCAACATCCCTTACCCAGCCTTCCTCTCTTACTGAAAAAGGCACCTATCCCACAGAAAAGATATTGTCTTCTTGACACACTTGATTTGGTCCAATTGGCTATATAACATGATTGCATTGTTGTAACCCCTCTTTGTGGAGGTGACAATCTAAATTCAGATAATATTCTGAACATATTTTCATTTTACACTGTTGAAGAAATGGATAGGTATGGTTTTAATTTGCCTCCCTCCTGCACATTCCTATATTACTTTCCTTTTGTTCTTCCCTCTGCTTACCACCCCATTTCACCACTTTCCTATCTACCCCATTTTAACACCTATAATTTGGTCAAAAAAAGAATCACACACAAGTAAGTAACAAATAAACCAATGGAACCCTTGAATTTTAGGCCTGCATGTTTGCTTGGAGTTTGCATCATGCACCAATGCCAAATGATTGTGAACAGCTCTTCTGTGGTGCGTTTGCATCTGTGCAATGCCACTTAAACATAGTGTGTATGTCAACACACATTAACATATGGTGAACATAGTATAAAGAATAATTTCATTGCATTATCACTACTTATAGTATCTAAAAGTATTACATACATCTGGATTTGTACCCTATATCATCTGAGCTCCAAAAGAAATGTGTCAATGCATTTAAACCTGCTGTGACAGAGTCAGCTAAAGAGCAGGTGTGTTTCATACCCTCAATAATGAGAACTTTCAAAATTTTACCAATGAGGCTCACATGTGCACATTGCTTAGCTATATGCAAACAGGGAAAGTGGTAGAAATGTGTATCTCACTTGCACAAGCACTTTGCCATTCATTGCGCAAACCTGCTGCTCACCAATGAAGTATGCAAAATGGACAATAGCATGAATTACTTTTGTTCACTGTCCATTTAGTGTTCATGCCATGAAACTACGTGTGGAAAAACAAACAAAATGAAGGCACTATCTAAGAAAATGATACATATTTACAATGCAGCCATCTGTTACCTCCCCGCAAGCACTGCAACATTGGTCTCTCAGTACTTGCTCACAAATATATCAACTGCACTACATAAATAAGTAAGAAATGTTGTTTTATATACCATATACATCTTTAGAATGGCAGTACACATTCAGATTTTCCAGTACTTGTACCAATGTGGACACCTGTTTGCATATAGCTTGCAAAGCTACCTCTTAAAGTATGCCTTGCGCACTGGAAACACAGCCACCGAATACTACATATTGCACACTCATCAGTCTGGTAACATACAGAACTTTAATATTTTGACAGTTGGAAATGGCTAGCTATCCATTTCATGCAGGCCTCCCAACATCTTCACTCCAGCATCCACTGCTGATTTCATCCACAATAAGTGCAGCCTTGTAAAAGTCAGACTTGTGCCACAGCACTTGTGTAAAATGCAAAGTTCTCTAGCCCACATACTTAGATAGGTAGTGGTTCTGTTTTCACCCCAGTCAACTGGGAGTTGTGTGTGTGTGTGTGTGTGTGTGTGTGTGTGTGTGTGTGTGTGTGTGTGTGTGTGTCTATCTATTCAGAAGACCATATATGTGTATCCTGCAGTTACCACTCCAATCCCATGGAATGCCAATATGTTGACACTTGCACGTGCCTAAACATCCATTTTATGCAGGCCTCCCAACATCTTCTCTCAAACATCCACTGCTGTTGTCATCCACTATAATTTTTCCTGCAGCCTTGTAAAAGTCAGACTTGTGCTGTAGTGCTTATGTAAAATACAAAGTTTACTAGTCTGTTTACATGGATAGGTAGGGGTTCAAATCACACTTCAATCAACTGGGGTGTGTTTGTTTGTGCACTTGCTTGACATTGACATTTTACTCCAGCATGTGGGACACTGCTATTGCCATCTTTTCCTAACCAGACACTACTGATGTCATTGCTTATAAACTGTTGTCTGACACTTTCCAAGTCAGACTCATGCTGTGGCACTTGCCTTAAATACAGAGTTCTCTAGTCGCTGTACTTAGATAGGTGAGGGTTTTGTTCTCACTGCAGTCAAATGATGCATATGTGTTTTTCTGCACTTGCTTGACATCAGAGAGAGAATTTTAAACCAGTATGTGGGACACTGCTACTACTATCTTCCTTTCAACAGACTCTGCTGATGTCATCAGCTATAGCTGATTTGCGGATGTACAGTATTTCCATCAAGGCAGGGTCAGAGACTGGCCTGTAGGTCAGGCACAAGTCATCTCATTCTTTGTGATACAGATTGCATGACAGGGCTTTCAGTCTATCCATATACATCATGGCATGGTTTGTAGGCCCTGTATTTTCTGGGTGAGAAACCCCTGTGGTCTCTCTAGGGGCTGCAAGTGTCTGCTGAGATACATGGAAAAGGAAGCAATTATACTCTATTAGTGTTCTGATGAGGTTCAAGTACAGTGCTGTTATAACATCCTCAGATCTGGATATGATGGCCTGACTTATGAGATGCATGACATAGCCTTTCCATGCCACTGCAGAAACTTGGCGGTCAAGGTTCAGATTGCTATCTATGTATGTGTTCCTATGTCTTGCACCACTGTGTTTGAGCATGGGGGTGTTGTCAATGCTGGAATTAGTGGGGCATTCCACTGCAGAAGGCAAACATAATAACACTTTTTTGCATTTATCTGTAGATTGTGTGGCTTTAACAGCAATCATCTGTCCATGTTAGCCCCTCCTGTAATATAACATCATTGGTGGACTCCATGATTGCACTATTTGTGCTGCTTTACATGGTTTCCTGGCCAGCAATACTGTTACCAGCCACAGAACCATGCTTGTTTATGTTTAAATGTGGTGCGTGACATGAATATGTAATTAGCAATGCTGCTCACCACTAAAACATGTAAACTCCATGTATGCTTTGTGCAAAGTCTACACAGAGTTTATTGAATCCTGGTGTATATGTAACTGTATGGCCCTTACCTTCAGCTGAAACATGTTTTTATATAAAGTGCATTGATATCTAATTCTCTACATGCCTCTGAAAGATGTGCACATATTTAATATATGGCTGGTTTTACTAACATAAAAACAAGGGCATCTAACATGTTGCAAGACAGAGAATATTTTCCATTAAACAGGCAGACGTGCATTTAAAAATAAACTCCTTGTTTTTAATGGTGTGTGTAAAATAAATATCTCTGTTAATTAAACTACAGCGCTGATAGTTTTAACAAGGGTTACTTTCATAGCTGTTTGGTAGTTTATGATGATCAGATTTCAGATCTTTATAGCATAATATCTGTTTCTGATTCTGTTCTCTTTTGTAAATAAAATATGGTACATTGTTAAGCAAAGAGCATAATTTAGATGAAGTAGTTATTAAGGACCAATGATTCTTAATGATATCCTTGACCTGTGCTGCTCTTCTATTACTTTTCATACTATAACCTATCCATGGTTTAGATTTAGTTTTTCAACTTATTTGTCCTTGTTTCACTGAAAATAATGGTTTAGCCACACTTTTCCACTCTGAACATACTATCTGTTTATTCCAATTCAAGATATCCAGTTCACAGTCTCCCTGCATAAATTGTTGCAACAAATTGTCAACCTCCTGTAAAAAAAAGCATTACTAGTATTAAATTAGCTGGCCCTTAAATACTGACTTCTCACTACATGTTTATATGTATTCTTAGGATGCATATTCTGAAAAATGCATGCATTTATTCATTTTTCTATCTTTCTACAAATTCTATTATTTAATTTAATCATATTGAATATTAATAACTTCTGAAAACAAATTTCAGTCAGCAATCCTTTAACTTCAAGAGAAACTCTGTAGATGTTTGTAAATATTGTACAAATTCCTCTAATGATGTTTCATCACCAATCCATATCTTAAAAATTCATCAACAAAATGCTTATAAAATTCTATATTTCTACTAAGTAAGTTACTATAATAAACAGCATACATATTTCCCCAGCATAGGTGTTGGCTATTGGGGTCCTATGGCTAATGCTAATTTCTGGTGAAAAAATTCACCACTAAATTAAAAAACATTATTACATCATACTGTATCTAAAAGCATACAAATCATTTCAATTATTTAATTTCCCCAGTACTTAACCCTATGGGCATCTTTCATCTGTTTGATTTCCTTGTCCTACCCACTGACCTAGCCTGCCTTTTCAAACTATCTCAGTCACAGTGTCTGATAACCTTCCTTCTTCACAGTCCACCTCTACCACATGATTTTCTGCACCAATGCTAACAGTTTTCTATTATTTATCCCTATAGTCATATCCCACTGTCTTTGTTTCCTTCCTCTAGAGTATTCTCTGAGGCAAGTGAGATCTTAATCATAACTCAAACCAACTCTTCACTGCACACAATTATATATATATAGAATTGACCTTTCCATTTTGCTCATACCCACTTGTTACGGTGTGCTCCCTTGCCTATTACTTCTGTAGTCTCATTCAGTTTCCTCTGTTACTACTCTAAAGACTGGGTAGTTCAATCTGTTTCTGGTAAACTAAACTCATTCATTATAAGTAAAGGTTTTCTTTCCTCTTCATTTCCTTTTTCTGTCTCTGTTTATGTCATACTTCCTAGTAGTTACACTTGGAGATGTGCAGACTACATCTATCAACCAGTTATTTTCTCTGTCTCTTCCTCCCAGACTACCTCACAGCTTATATAAACTTCTACCTTTTTCATATATGCTGTTTACCTTTCTTGTCCCTTTCTCTTCTCTTTTGTTGCATATATTTTCATTTCATCCAATTCCTTACATAAACTGCCACATCACCTCCATACTTATAACTTTTCCTGTGTATGATTTTATTTCCCTCATTATCATTTCTAGTTTTAGTCCAGGTTTGGGTTATTCCTTATTTATTTATTGTATTTCATTTTGAATGTATTAATCTGATTTTTTTTGCATTTTTTTCTTCAGAATCACTATAGTGTCAGTGCAGAGTGGTGACTTGTCTCCTACATAGAGTTCCTTTTCTTCCCACACCATGGTGTCTTCAATTCTGCTCTATGCTTGTTCCTTCCTCTAATGTCTTAGTCAGTACTTGTTCTGCTCTAGCCTTCCCTTTCTAGCACTGCTTGCTTGTAGCACTTATATTGTAAAACATACTTTATTGGCCCACCTTATTTGTTCTTTTGTCAAATTATTTATTCTCTCTTGGTCTCCTACATGTGAGTTAAAATATACTTTTATGACCACTATGATGATGATCTGGCTTGTCTTGTTAATTTAAATCTTCAGAAAATAACCACTTCCAGCAAATTCCTTCTTATAATGTGCTTGTCCTTGTGCTTTCACTTGTCAGTGCCCCTTGCTACCAATACTTAATCCACCTTCTCTTTGCTAAGCCTTTGTCTTCCTCTACCTCCAGGTCCCCTTATGTATTACCATCTTACTTCAGACATTGGACTTCATCACATGATGACCTTCTCCTTGCAACATCTCCCCAATCACATGATGACCTTCTCCTTGCAACATCTCCCCAATCTCCTCCTTTTTTCTCTGTCTTCTATTTATCATCTGTCCTTCTGCTTCTTTCTTCCCTTGCTTTCTGTTTCACTTTGCACTCACCTCCTCTTCCATTTTCTCTGCCCTACTTAAAAGTGATTATCTCCATCATCCTCATGGTCTTTTTAACTCTATTCTCCATGTCTTTCTCAGCTTTGCTACCTATGACCCAGTTTGACTCACTAGCCTTTCTCTATCCCTGCTCTCTGCTGTTGCACACCTCCTGGTCTTTGTATTATTTGACTCTGTCCAATTTGTGTTCACTCCATCATGGTAAGTAGCTCAGATTATCTAAGCAGTGACCTTCATAGAGCACATACTAATCTCAGTTCACATACTTACATCTCCATTCTTCCTGTGTCCCCAGTTATCACACACCTATGACAGATACTGTGGCGGAGGATTTTTCTGCCTTGCCTATGCGCAGCCAATTTCATAAGCAAACTTTCAATTTCAGAAGCTGTTTTATAAACCTGGGGTTATCTCACTATGCTGCTGCTGTAGATATCAGCCACTGTTAAATTCAGATCCTGTGGCTGGCATTTCCCTTCAGCTCTATTTTCACTATGACCATTGTGTTTGTAAATTCTCAGATATAACCCTTCACTACTGATGTTGTCTTTTACTAAAGAAGAAAGACTACTGGTTATCAGACTGTCAGAGCTCCATGAATGCAGATATGGATGTGAACACAGAGGGTCATAATACAGTGGTCAGATGATATGATGAGAGGTTCAAACTGGCTGCCATAAATTCATGAACACATTAGATGTAGATCATGTAAGGGATGGGAAGGTGTGCATTGAGATACTGAAAGGGAGACATCACTACTTAAACAATAATGTGGCTTAATCCCTCCCCACAGACTACATTTGATAACTCCCTGGCTCTTGGTATTCACCATGAGCCAGTGTAGGGCATGCCCCAAATAAATCTACTTTCCCTTTTCCCTGAGAAAGGTAAGAAGTAATTAATTTGATATTCCTCTCTTTCTCTCTTCTCCATTTTGGCTTGTCAAGAACTTAGACTACTAATCAAACCAAGATCATCTGGTTCATAGTCATGGCTTTATCCTGGTACATAACAGTGTTGATCTCTCTGAATATGTCTTGGGTAGGTATCTACCTTGCATTAAACAACAATTTACCTTCACCAAAAATGATGCCATAATACAAACAAAAGATGACTGACTTCAATAATTGCCTTAGTTTCTGGTGTCTTTCCAGGGGGATCTCAATATTTTCCAGCATGGAGGTCATGGTTAACAAACCTTATTGCTTTGCAAAGAATGGTCTGAACCTGTTCTACCTAGGCTTCCAAATATTGGCTAAAGCTTTATCCAAATCATTAGGGCCTTTTTTAGGCAATGCCAAACTGACAAACCTACTCTCATAGAAAATAAAACCCAAAGAAACATAAAGGTGTAGTGCTCAAAGGTATGAGCCTAAGCAAGAAACTCCACATCCTATAAGCTCTCTTCACACTGGAGAATATAGACACCTGTGCCATTACCAAGACAAAAATCTGAAGAAAGTACTTTGTCAGTGCATAGCTACAGTGCCGTCCACACATTTAGAGCAGCAGCTGCACAGACAGAGACAAAGGTGGAAGAGTCTTGATCTACATTAGCAACAAGCGTACGTCTAGGTTGGTTAAAGAGGACAAAGCCCTGGAGTTTATCCATGTGCAATTTACCACAAAGTCCCATACCATATCCTAGCAAGCTATAGGTTACCCTCAATGTCACAAGAATCCCATCACTTGTACCAAGACCTACTGAAGACACTTACCATTAAACCAAGTACCCTGTTCATGGAAGACTTTAATTATCCTTCCATAGACTGGGAAACATACACTGCCTCAAACTTGCACACACAAAAATTCCTGGAGGTTAATAACACAAATACCCTTGACAAGATAGTGCACACATCCACTAGAGGTTCAAACATATTGGAACGGGTCTGTATTATGTCGCCAAAATAGTATTCCAGCAAATACCTATTCACCGGCAGCTAATCAGTGAAAATCTCTTCAGTGATTCACTGAATTTACTAAGGGCAGGAAATACTTGCCAAAGAACAACAGAGCCACATCTACAACAATCAAACCCATCCAATGTGGAGGGCTTCACCCCCACCTCCCCAACTATATATACCAACTCCGAGATTGCACTACAGTGGAGAAAAGGCAAAGTTCTGTTGTTGGCCAGCTATATCCTTGCCCTTAGTAAATTCAGTGAATCGCTGAAGTAATTTTTGCTGATTAGGTGTCTGTGAATAGGTGTTCGCTGGAATGTGATTTTGGCATTGTAATATAGACCAGTTGGAACTCGTAGTCACCAATATAGGAGAGCACTACAAACTCCCCAGTGTCATATCCTCACTGGTGGTGTTGGACGACAAAACCTTCTATTTCAAAATAAAAATCAACTTTATAAACTCAGTAAACAGTGGCACTATTCCAAAGCAAAGTACATCTTAAGTGATAGTTTGTCGAAATTCAATGCCCCTCTCAACCAAGAATTCACAGTATCCTATGGGGAATTTTTCACAGAGTCCTGTACAACCATGTAAATGTCTGTATAGAGGCTGATTTATCTACTAGAAGTTAGCACAAAACAAACTTTAAAAGCAAACTATACTGCTGGAATCCAAACCTTAATAGGGTATGTAAAAAGGAAAAAAGTCAGGCTAAAATCAGGATGAGCATCTACCATAATGAAAAGAGCTGTCTAATTAAACTAAACAGGAAACTAAGAGGACTAATTAAGCCCATCAAGGCAAATTACAAAGTCAATATAACCTCATAGGCTAGAGATAGCCATAAGGCCTTCTACAGCTATATCCTTAACCTAAAAGGCAACACACAGCAGAGTGTTGAAGGGGTGGTCAGTGGTGCCTCCTTCGCTGAACAGAGTGACATAGCGAATCTGTTGGCCAACAATTTCTGCTCAAACTTTATCTCTACTCCCCCACCTTAACCCATGAAATGTCTATTAACATAACCCCCAACTATTAGCAAGGAGCAGGTCCTGGAAGCTAAAGGCAAAAACACATCCCCAGTGGGCCCCGAAATAGGTTCATGGGTTCATAGGTAGGTACTAGGCTATTGCCCTAGGGCATAATTAAGCCTAGCCAAAATGTTTCAGCTTGCACCTCCCATGTGATTTAGTTACCTACACCTCTGTCGAGCAGGGCCACAGAAGTGATTCCCGTGGTGAATTTCCTGTTCCCCATCCACTCATCAAGATTTCTCTTGAAGAGCGCTAATGAGGAGTTCTGCCTCATATATATGGGGACCTTATTCCACAGCAAGGGGAGTCTCTGGGACACAAATCTGTCCCTCCAACAAGTCCTTTTTATTGTTTAGGTCAGGTTAAGGTCCCTAGAGCATGTAGCTCAGGTAGATTGGGTTTTCCTTAGGTGGAGCATTTCCAACAATTCGGGGTTTGACATAGCTTTGTATGTCAAGCAGAGATCACCTCTGAGAAGTCAGTATGCAACTGAATACAGTTGAAGTTTTTTTAGCCTGGTAGGATAGGGCATCTGTTTTAGGCCTGTTATCCTCTTGGTGAGGTATTTTTGAGGCCTCTCCAGTTGTTGCAGGTGTCTAGTAAGGTACATCCCGAATGGGGCATTGAACTCAATAATGGGTCTAATGAGTGATGAGTAGAGTGGGACAATAACTTCTTTTTTTCTAGATGCAAACCCCTTTGTGATAAGGTGGGCCATGTAGAAGGATTTTCTAACGTCTTTAGCAATGTGGTTATCAAAGGAGAGGTTACTATCCACCTGGGTCCCTGGGTCTCTTATCACACTCTCTGTGTTAAGTGAGCTGCCACCTATGTGATAATTCGTAGGTACTTGGTTTTTCCCGAAGGGGATGACAATGCACTTTTTGGCATTTAGCTTGAGGCCATGATTTTGGCACCATGTATCTGTTTCAATGAGACCCTTTTGAAGGATATCTATGTCAGTAGGAGTCTCAATTATGGCACCCAGTTTGCAGTTGTATGCGAACTTTGTTAGCCATAGTACCTATGTTTGCTTGTACCTCAGAGAAGTAAATACCAAACAGGAGAGGTCCCAAGACTGAGCCCTGGGGTACTCCACTTGTCACAGGTTTGGAGCCGGACCTAGCGTTTCCTATTTTCACAGTATGGGTTCTGTCCATGAGCTAGTTAGCAACCCATCTTGTAATGTAGGGGTTTATATTTATGTTAGTGAGTTTGTCTATAATTCCCAAGTGGGAAATGGTATCAAAGGCTTTCGCAAGGTTAAGGAATGCTGTGTGGACCACTTTTCCCCTCATCGATTGCTTTGGTGACCGCCTCGAAAAAGTCAACCAGGTTTAGAAGACATGACCTGCCCTTTACGAAACCAAACTGGGAAGGGTCTAGGGTTTGTTGGTTCCCAATGTTGTTGTTTATGAGTTCCATGATGATGCACTCCATGGCCTTGCAGACGAGACTCGTCAGATTGATGGGGCGATAGTTCCCGAGGTTGGTGGTGGCTCCTTCCTTGTGAAGTGGGACATTTGTTGCCATGCGCCACTCAGTGGGCACATAGCCTGAGGTGAGGCTCTGGTTGAACATGGTATTTAGGTGAGGGATTAGTTCATTTTGGAGTTCATGTAACACGCAGCCTGGAATACTGTCTGGTCCTATGTATGCCGTGTTTTTTGCTTTAGAAAGTGCCATTTTCACCTGGGTGTCTGTGATTATGGGGGCAGCGCAATCTTCTGGTATAGATATGGGCCCTTTAGAGGGTGAGGGTGGGGTAAAGTTTGCACTGAACCTATCTGACAGTATATTGGCGATATCAGTTGGTTCCATGAATTTTGAACCATTATGCTGTAGCTTAGAGCAGATCTGAGAGTTGCCATTTAGGTTCTTGATATAGCTAAAAAATGCTTTGTGGTTGTCTTTGGTGTCTGTTGCAATTTTTCTTTTAAAGCTCGCCTTTGAGGATTTTATAGGGGATCTTAGCTTTTTGCTAAGGTTGGTCAGGGATATCCTCCATTCCTGGGTTTTTACTCTCTTTTTGTAATAATTTCTTCCTTCTATTATAGAGCTTGTTTATGGCCAGGGCCCACAGACTGGTTTGCTTTTCTTGGAGGAATGGGTCTTGATTTTGTTCGGGATAGCACGGTCCATGCACTCATGTAAGTGCTTGTAGAGTGCTTTTGTTCAGGCTACAGCAGATTCAACCATATTTTCATTCTGCATGGGAGTAACGAAGTTTGCCACCTCCATCTTAAGTGGCATAAAGTTTGCTTTGGAGAAGTTTTTCACTGTGGTTTCCTTGGGGGGGTGGTGGTATGTGGATATCGAGGGTGATGAGTTTATGGTCTGATCTAACTAACGAGGAATTTACCTTGGGTATGGAGCACTTGTCCCCCATGTTGGTGATGACCAGGTCCAGTATATTTTTGCCCCTTGTGGGGGTTTTGACAAGCTGGCCCAGGGCATTTGAGTTAATATATTCCAGAAATCATTGAGTAAAGGTATTAGTGCTTGAGTACTTTTCCCAGTTGATGTTTGGGTAATTGAAATCACCCAGTATTAGGGTGCTTGGTTGGACCCGCATGTTTTCCAGTACCTCAAGGAATGAGGAGCTGGGGTCTTGGGGCAGGGATGGTGATCTGTAGCAAGTTACAATCTGGATTGCAGTTTTGCCCATTGTCGGTTGCACTTGGATGATCTCTGAGGCATCATACTTTGCAACTAGTCTGGTGGTGTGGTTATCCTTGATGAATATGGATACGCCTCCTCCCTTGGTGTTTTGGTCCATGTTTTGTGGCCAAAATGTGTGCTATGAGTTGTAGCCTGGAATCACTGGGGTGCTCTCTTGAGCCTTGAACCAGGTCTCAGTTACTGCACAAATATCGATGTTCTTCATTTTGAGAAGAGCCTCGAGTGTGTGCATTTTGAGGTTTAAACTCCTGGTGTTGAGCAGCAATACCCCCAGTTTTTTGTCACTGGTACTTATTACGGTGGTGGGTTTGTCTTTTGAGCCTTGCCTAAAAAAGGCACTATGGGGGTGGCAAGAGCCTTGGCCAGTATCTTGAATCCCAGGGGTGACAGGTGCAAGCCATCTCTAGTGAAGCATCGTGGCTTGTTGAGCATGTCATCCCAGGCAGACAGATACAGATTCCCCTTTGAATTACACCAGAAGCTTAGCCAATTGTTGAAATTTATCATTTTTTCCTTGTACTGGGGTATCCTTGTACATTATCCCAGGATGCCTACAAAATACTTTGAAACATAACTTATCATAACCACTTGACTCACTTTTTGATTATAGCCTCAAAACAGGTTTTGTGCCACAAGAATGGGGGACTGCAGTGGCTGTCCAACATCACAAGGGTGGAACATCAAACGACCCTTGAAACTAGAGACCTATTGGTCTGATTTATCTAATATGCAAAGCCACAGAATGGATTATCATGAAAATGATCAACAATGACATAGGCAATCTTCAGACACTAGACCCAACCCAGTCTAGCTTTGATGAGTGAAGATAATGCCTACTAAACCTGATGGAATTCTTTGAGAAGGTCACCAGGGCAATAGATAAGGTGATAATGTCACATACCATGTACCTGGACCTGGCTATCTCATTCAATACACTACCACACTTGGGAGTAGTTGACAGACTCACTGAATAGGACATAAACCGTAGACAACTTGCTGAATTGCCAGCTGGCTCACAGACAGGATCCAGTAAGTCAGGATTGGTGAGACTACCACCAGTAAGATACCAGTCACCAGTGGGGTACCTCAGGTCTCCATGCTGGAACTGCTCCTATTTGGCATCTACTTTTCAGAGGCAAAGGCTAATGTCAAGGTCCTTTTGCTGACCAAGTTTGCAGATTTATTAATTTATTGATTTTACATTTGGTTACTGGGAAAGTCTGACTGGACACAAGTCCTTTTTCAGTGGAGGCCTGGGAAGAAATGCTCCACATATAACATAGATTAACAAGTACAATTTCATAGGTACAGAATAACACTATATATTTTACATCAAATAAAACTAGGATAACAACACCTAAGACTCTGCATCAATCAAAATAAGATGAAAAATGGTACATTATACAGGTACAAAGATGAAACACTTTAAACTGCACTATCCAAATGACATTCAGTATGATAAAGTATGATAATAATGCACAAAAGCATCCGGTGAACCAACCACAGGCAAGAAGGCTCACACGTCTCAAAAGATAAAACACAGCTTTAATGAATAAGTGCTTTCATGCTGAAAACACGCCACTTCATCAGACCTAGAACACATTAACAATGTATCCAAATATATATTGAAGCTTGGTCAAACACCACACCAATCACATCCTTATTCTGATTTTTCAATTAAAAAACTTAACTCTTGCTCATCTGGCAAAAATATATAAAACATGAATAAGTAAATATATATATATATTTTTGTATTCTAACTATATACGATAAATACACATAAAAATGTGTTTAAAAACTAAAATACGTACTTTAAAAAAACACTTAAGTGCCAACTACAATAATGCATAATAGATATAACTAACACAAATTCATTTAAAGACTCCTGTTCTTCAAATTAGGCATTATGGTTATTCTGTCATTCAATCCACTTCTGCCTGCCCTCAACCTAATAATTCATCTGGTCTCTGAGGTTTCTGTGTGATTGATTAAATCACCCCCCCCCCCACTCTCAAAAACATTCTCAAGGATCAAGAACATAAATGTGTGTGAAGGGTTCATGCTAGACACATGCTTAGCTAGGGCATTAGTGTGGACATCATTCCTGATGTTTAATAAATGTTCTCTAATCCTAAATCTAAATTTTATGTTCGTCTTGCCTACATAAAAAGATGAACAGCAATTAAACACTGCCAAATAAACATTAACTTTGTTACAATCAACAATGAATTTAAATCTGAACTGCAGACCCAAGTCAGGATGTATAAACTTATTGTTTGTGTCAATGTACTTATAGTGGTTGCAGTTGTTACAAGGAAACGTCCCTTTTATCTCAACAGGAGAACAACACTTAATATCCCCCTTAGGTTAACATAGCATTCTTCTTAATGATTTTTTGTTCTTAAATAAGAAACTAGGTTTCTCTCCAGCCAAGCCTCAAATGTCAGGATCTTGGGTTAAAATGGGCCAATACTTTTTAACAACTTCCATAACTACATTCACATCACTGGAGTAATGTGTAGGTACCAAACTACTTTCCTCTCATCTGCCCTCACTCTCATCTGATCACCTCCATCATTTGACAAAAAATAGGGCTTACTAATATCTTTCCTCATAAGGGTAGTACTCTCCAAAATCTCTTGTGTAGTGGTGTCTATACTTAATAGAAGCTGTAGCTGATGAGAAGAGGAGAGAAGTATGAGGAAAGAGACTTGCAAGATAAAGAGAAATCTGCTGCCTGAGAATGAGGGAGGAGAGTTTACCCTGGGTGAGCAGAGGGAGATGGAAATAGACTAACCTGGGGAGCCACAGTTACAGATTCAATTTGCTTGTAGGTGTGTTTTTAGAGATTTTTTAAACTGAATTACAGATGATGTGACTGTTATATTAGTGGGCAGAGTGTTCCATTTTTTAGCTATGAAATTAGAACAGAGGGAGGCTCCTGCAGAGTTGCTGGCTTTAGTGGCTTGAAGGAGAGGTTTATTGTTGGAGCGCAGGACCCTGGTACTGGTGTAAGATTGTATTAGATTTTGTAATGCAGGGGTTTTATTGTGGTGCTAAAGTATCTTATGGGTTAGTATAAGCTGGTTGTAAAGGAGAAGATGGGGAAGTTCAAGCCACTTGAGTTGTTTAAGGGCTGATGGCTGCAAATTGGGAGCAATAGTAGATTCCTCCCACAAAATAAAGATCTTACAAGAGTGTCAAACACAGAAAAATGACCCTGGTGCCAAAGTTATGCATTAGAACTCAATGTGAAGAAATGCATTATATAGCCTTTTGTGAAAATGGCCACCCAGGCTAATTAATCTATCAATAATACAACCCTAAGAACTGACCTTGTAGTCAGAGATCTGGGAACATATGTAGACAGTAATCTGGCCTTTGGCCATCACTTGTCCAGCGTAGTAAAAAAATCATTCTATGTCATCCAACTTATATGTAAATATGGCATTCAGGTCCAAAGAAGTCATAGTGACTTTATTTTGCCTTTATCAAACCCATTAATGAATATAATGCCTCCTTTGGCATAGATCTGAGCATGTATGCAACAGTTGGAATGCCCAGAAAGGTTCCTTATAAGGAGAATTCAAGGTAGAAATACACTATCCTATATGGATCATCTTAAAGTCCTATCTCAATACTCAGTCTCCTTCAGGTTACTGACAGGAGATCTATGCCTGGCATACAGTGCATCCTGAGATCCAGCTCTGATGGACATTCTGCACATCTGGAAAATGAACAGCATCAGAACCACGAGATCCAAGGATTTACATTTTTTTGTGACATAAATACAACATGTTGGCATGACATATGTCTCGTAGTATCCCTAATCCCTGAAACTGGCTCCCTATCAATGTGAAACGGAGTCCGTCCCTAACCCATTTTTATGCATAATCTTAACCAATGGATGGAAAATCAGAAATTCATGTCAGGTCCGGCCTCAATGTCTCTGACAAAGGCAAAAAGAAACTATGCCCAAACAAGCATACTCTTCCTCAATAATCTTTCGAAGCTTGCTGACATACCCCTTTTAATAAATACCCATGATGCATAGGAACATAATTAGGTTGGATTGCATGGCTAGGCTTATAAAGGGCCTGCTGGTAACTAACCTAGTATATACCTATAAACCTATGAACAGAGCTAAATGCATGCATAAAAATAGTCTGTGAGAGATGGGAACTGGTGGCTGAAGTTGATGCATTTATCTTTGGGGCGTTAGAGAATTGATAAAACCACACAATGCTTGATGGATGAGTGTTACTGTTTCCCAAGCACACTGATAAAGTAGGGCACATGCTTGTTGTGAGACACTCATGCATTGTAGCTGAAGGATATGGATATAGAGAAACACTGACTGTCATACACCATGTCAAAGCAGGCATTACTTATCACCTTCATGTTTACAGGTTGAGAAAGTTTAGGCATATTTAAGAAAAGTTTGACAGTACCTGAATCTTACGTTCACTGCTAGACAGAAAGAATGGGACTCCAGAACTAAATGCACCATAGAGTTGGAAAATAATCATAACCTTTAAGGGGATTAGACGATGTCCTTCCATATCACTGTCACAATATTCTTTACAAAAGGGATTCCCTAACAAGGGTAGCCAAATGTCCAGCCAGTATACCAAAGCCTTAGGATTGTATGGACGTCTTATGTCACACATATGCCCCCCCCCCCACTCAGGGCATAAAGGTCACATATGGAAGTACATAACTCAAAACTTCTTTTTTGCCAGTCTGGATGCCATCATGGATTGTCTGCCTGAATGATCTTTCTTCTGTGCTGGTTACCAAACTGTGTTTCAGATAAGTGCACTGTTGGGAGTTTCTCCTTATCTTTTCCTCTTTTAATTGTTGTGAGTTTACATGTCATCCAGAAAAGAAAAAATGTCAGTGTGGGAGACATTACCCATAAATATCATCATAAGCAGTGTTTTTTTCTGTCTGTGTGCTTCTCATGACCATACCCAGTGATATCTGCCAGGTGTTTGTCCCTAAGACCCTATGTAGTAATCTATCCTCCTTGTACATTTACCTGGATAGCCAACTTCTTACATTGTTGATGTAAGGTGCTGTGGTGGACTCTTCTTGTGTTGAAGGTCAGCTGCTTGCCAAGAAAAAAGACCAAGAAACTCAGGTCTGATTCAGCTGCTGTCTTACTTCCCCTGGATGTCTCTCTTGAGACTGGTGAAAGCCCTGCAGGCTCTCCCAGCTGTTGGTCGGATTCCTCTGCTGCAACCCTGTTGGAGGTCAGCATGGATCCGACTTCTTGCATGTCCTTACAGGATCTGTAAACATCTACTCTGGATGGTAAAGGGGAACTCCAGCTGATTATATAAGAAGGACTGATGGGGAGGTACCACAAATACTTGTTTGGGAGGAGATTCCTACTACGTTGGTTGAATGCAGGCAAGGGTCTGAACCTCCTAGGGTATTTAGTACAGACATCACTCAAAAGGAAAAAAAAAACAAGCATATTTCTCCTGTTGCTAAAGATCCCCATTGTGAATGGCAGGATTTCACCCAGGGTTTATTTAATGAATTGATGGCTTTAAAGCCTCCTGTAAGAGTTTCTGTGCCAATTCCACTTCGGTCATCTACTCCACTTAAGGTGGCCAGAGAACAGGACTCCTCTGAAGAGGATTTGTATTCTGGGAAATAATCTTTTACATATTCCTCTCAAATTCCCTTCTCCCTTGGATTAGGGCTCTGAGGAGGATCATTCTATTAGCTATAATTCTTCCATGGAAAAACTCTCCATTGGGGATACTATTTCTTGCATGATGGAATATTTTAAATGGGATTGTTCTCAGGTTTCTGACATTCAAAAGAGGTATTATAAGCTCTTCAAGATGGCGTCCCCATACTAAGCTCTCTGTTGTAATTCCAGTCTTGGCCCTTCTAGATACCTTTTCACAGCCTCTGTGGCCCTGGATTCTCAACCTCCAGCCCCTAAGAAATCTAATAGAGTTTAAAAGGTGCCTGATGAGTGTAAGCTCCCATACAAATGTCCTTCTCCTGGCCATTCTTTAGTGTCCCTCTTCTGACAAATGCTCTAAACTTCTGCCTTCTACAAGGGCAGAAGAGCTATGGAATGGCTGGGCAAAAATGTATATACTGCTGCCACCTTGGCCTTTTGGAGTATTAATAACCAGACCAATAAGACCAGGTATATTTTATCCCTTCTTTCTCAGGCTTTCCAGGCAATCTCTGACCTCCATCATTTTGAACGGAAGGCCTTGGCTCTCTCTTTGCTAGGCTCTACTTCTCAGGTAGCATGCCACTCTATTAAATGCAGTTATGATGCAACTGATTCCTCTTCCAGGGCTGCTGCCAATGGTTTTGCTTTGAGGCATTACTCTTGACTCCATCTCCAGTCTTTGCATGATATTATGGCTACATTGTTTGATTCTCCTCTTGACAATAAGAACCTGTTTATTTCTGCTGCTGCTACACAGCTTTGTAAGTCCCTTCAGGATGAAGGTAAGGCCTTACAGGAATTGAAGCATATTTTTGTGTCTCTTATCCCTAAGTTCCAGAAGAATTATCCATCCAAAGTTGTCTTTTTCGTAGACAGCCTCACCCTCCTTCCAAAGGTAAGAAGGGTTCTAGGCAGATTCCTCTTGCTAAGTCTACTCAGACTCCTACTTCTCAGACACATCCTTTTCAGGACAATCTAGGTTCAATCTGACTCTTTGCTTCCCTTTTTCTTGAGTCAGATTCCTTTATCCCTTCATCTTTCCCTGTCCCTTTCCAGTTGGTTAAGGGTCACTCAAGACACTTGGGTATTGTCCATCATCTGTCAGGGACACTTCATGGCACAGAAATCCCTTTCTCCCTTTCTGGGCATCCCTCAGCTTCCTCAGAAACAATGTTCTCTCTTCCCAGAGCTGCTTCAGGGCCTTTTGGCACAAGGCACCATTCTAGCCGTGCCACCTTCCCAGGAGTGGAAGAGGTTTGATTCCTGAATGTTTCTGGTTCCAAGGAAGGAAGGCACTTCCATTCTGGAACTTTCTCAGGTCCCCTCCTTTCAGATGTAATCCCTTCATACTTTGTTTCATCTTCCCCAGGGTTTCTTGGTTTCCCTGGACCTCAAGGATGCTTATCTTAACATCCAAATTCATCCCTTTTTGCAGGAAGTTTTTGTGTTTCTCTGTCATTTCCTTTCATTTTCATTTCTCTGCTTTGCCATATGGCCTTTCTATTGCCCCAAGTGTATTCACTAAATGCTTCACTTCTGTGATTGCCTTTTGCAGGATGAGAGGAGATCAAATCTTTCTTTATCTGGATGACCTGCTCATTTAGGCTTCCTCCCACAAGGTCATGCTTCAGAACGTCCAGCATACTCTTTGTATCTTACAAAGCTTGTGGTTTACTATAAGCTTCCAGAAATCAGTCCTGGTTCTTTCTCAGAATTATGTGCTTCTTAGTTGCAGGCTCCATACCATTCCTATGCTGGCTACACTGCCTTCTCCCAAGGCTCTTTTTCTAATCATCTCTTTCAATCTCTTCTTCCACTGGCTTCAATTACAGTCAGGGAATTTCTCAGGGTTGTATGATTCATGGTGTCCACCATTCCGATGCTACCATTAGCCAGATTTCATATGAAAAAGCTACAGTGGTTCCCAAAGCCAGTGTGGCTCCAACACTGTCGTCCACTAGATTTTCTACCCCTTTTCTTCCATGCCTCAAACTTGAGCTTCTCTGGTTGAGTCATCAGCTTCCACCCAACCAAGGACTTCCTTTGCAGTCCCAAGTCCCCTCTCAGGAACCTTTCTCAGATGTCTCAGACACAGGGTGGGGAGTCTCTTTTGTTTCCCTCAAAGTCCAGGGTCTCCGGACTCCTCATCTGAGGTCAGAACACATCAACATAAAGGAGATGATAGATCTCCTCTTTGCCTTTCAGACTTTTCACTCCCCTTTTCTTCCGGGGCCTTTCAAAATCTTCAGAGATGATATGACAGTGACCTGGTATATCAAAAAGCAAGGGGGGGCATAGTCTTACCTTCCTTGCAGATTGTTTGTTCATGTTTAGGATCTAGCTGAGCAGTATCAAGTAACTCTTCAGGCTGTATACATTCCTTCACAGCAAAATATAGTGGCACACTCTTTGAGCAGGTCCAGTACACAGTCTCACAAATTAATGCTTCACACAGATGTGTTTCTGGACATTGTCCATCGATGGGGTACTCCTCAGGTAGATATCTCTGCCTCCCCTTTGAACAGATAACTTCCTCTTTTTTGCATGAGAGTCCCACATCCTTTGGCTTGGAAGGTGGAAGCCCTATCTTTTTCTTGGAAGTGGGTGTTTCTATATGCCTTCCTTCCCCTTCCTCAGGTTCTGAGGGTCCTTCTCAAGATACAGCACAAATCCCACAAAATCTTGTTGGTGACTCCCATTTTGCTCAGACAATATTGGCTCCCCCTTCTTCTTCACCTAGCCAGGGGCAACCACCACAAACTCCTTCACAGGGAAGACCTACTCACACAAGACAAGGCATCTTGATCCACCCTGACTTGCCCATTCTTTAACTGACATTGTGTGTGATAGGATTTTGATCTCTTTTAGATATGTGTTTCTGAGGATGTGCTTAGGGTTCTGCAGGAGGCCAGGAAATCCACTATCAGGAAATCATATGTGTCCAAATGGAAGAGATTTTCTTTTTGGTGCCTTGCTCATAACCAGGATTCACTTTCTGTGGAGATCTCTTTGGTTTTCTTTTATTTGTGTGAATTGCTCCATGCTGGGTTATTGAGACATTGACAATGCTAAGGACTCAAGCTCAGTGGCAGAACACTTTTATGAAGTACATCAGGGTCAGTCTGTGGGGTTACATACTACTATTTTGGAGAAAATAGATAATATTCAAACTGAAAGAAATGTTAAAAACAGACTTTTATATCCGGAAGACTTGTATATATTGAAATTTGATGCAATGGTACCTAAAGGAATGAATGTGGAGCTCATTTGGTGGGTTTTACTTTCATTATTATGGTAATTGGTTTTAAATGATTTATTATGGGCCGGATTCACAAAACCTCAGTTTAAGACTTAATATGTCTTACTCGGAGGCTGCAGTTGAACGGTATGACGTCAGCATGCCATGCATATTCATGAGGGCATGCTGAATCAAACCCTAGGCTAACACGGTCCATGTAGGAAAGTAGGGGGCATGTCCGAATGCCAAGTACTGCAAAGGGACACACCCCCAGAAGAGTCAGAGGCCTGAAACTAAACACCCACGAGCGAGTCCTTAGAAATGTCAAGGAACACAACACCACACATCCCCAGAAACAAAACTCTACTGAAAAATGTGTAAAACATAAAAATAGCAGTTTCTTTTTTTTTTTTATAATTTCAAAAATGTTTGCCCGCAATTGCGCTCATTTGCGCGGGTATGCCCTTCGCTCAGCCACAGTTAGCAGATATGACATTGAAAAGCATATAAGATCTACATATGCAAGTTAAGCCAAGTAGCAATAGCGTAGCGGTAGAGACGTTGGCCAAAGAGGAGGTAGTCACGGTTCGAGCCCCCACAACATCATGCACCATTTTTATTTAAATAAGTATAAAACAATCCCCTGACATATATATATATATAACTATAATTTAAGTAAAATGTAATGAAATGGGCCATGTATTTGTGAAGAAATCTGACAGAATAATTTATGAAAAAGGATTATAATTGCTCATAGCTGAGTAACGCTTTAACAAGCTGCATTTGAGTGCCCGTAGGTGAGCAGCGCATTAACAAGCTGCATTTGAGTGCCCGGAGGTGAGCTGCGCTTTAACAAGCTGCATTTGCATGCCCGTAGGTGAGCAGCACTTTAACAAACTTAATAGGAGTGCCCGTAGCTCAGCAGCGCTTCACCCAGCGTAATATGAGTGCTCATAGCTAAATAATGCATTACCCAGCGTAAGCCGTTTGCGCGGAGCTGCACAGCGGGCCAACCAGCTTACTGGCGGGCAACATTGGGCAAGCTGTATCAAAGCCACCTTTACACAGACACACCTCCTAGCCTGTCTAGACAGTAGTAAAAATAAAAAGCAATGCCAAGGGTCGAACCCAGGATACTGTGCACCATAATCAATGTACTGAACCACTAAGCCATGACAGTTGTACTGAGAAATACAGTATTAGCAAATATATATAGGAATGAATGAAAGAAAACCAGCATATATAAGCCCCATACGCGGGAATACACACCATAACTGATTGTCGTACCCATTTGCAGTCAGGATGGCAGGTGCAGGAGAGGGAAATCACTTTAGAGCAGAAAGGTGGGGTGTTGAGGAGTTAAAATATATGGTTTGGCTCCTAGTCCATGATCATGAAGCACAACACATGGATGGCCAGGTTCAATGGGGTGCATACAAGGCAGAGGCATGGAACCGGTTGGCACATGATCTCACCAGTGCCACAGGCATTCCAAGGACTGGTGAACAGGTCCGTCACCACCATGCGGACCTAAAGCGGCATAAGGAGGACCAACTGAACCGTTGGATCCAGGAGGCCCGCCAAATGCCCAATGCCCCACTACTAAGTATCCATGTAATTATGTATGTAAGAAATGCTATCCTAGCCTATAGTATGGAGAGGTATGTTCCAATATTCCTTCATTTATATTACAGCTGCAGTTGTCCATTCCACGAATCAGCGAGCCTATGCTGATAGGCTGCTGAGGTTGCGCCACCAGGCAGGTTAGCAATTATTTAGCTGGTATTGTTATAGAATATAAGTGAGACAGATTGTAAAAGAGTTCATTGTTGTAACCCAGTAATAAAGGTGAAATAAGCCTAGAATAAAGATTCTGCTAGTATTGTAAGATTAGATAAGTGATGCAGCCTGGAAAAGAGTGTATTGTAATCCAGTAATAAAGATTAAACAAGTCTCAAATAGAGTTTCCACCTGTATTGTAATATCAGATAACTGCTTCAGCATGAAAATGAGTGGTAATCAATCAACAAAGGGTAGACAAGTGTCAAATACATCCTTGTAAATTCTGCCATATAAAATAAGTGAGTCAGCAGGAAAGGACTGTTGTAACCCAGTAATAAATGTTAATAAAACCTAGAATTAAGTACCACTCTGAAATGTAAATATAAAGTGAGAGAGTGTGAGAAAGACAGTTTGAAGCTACCAAGAAAGATGTAATAAGTCTGGAATAAAGGTATACTGCAGTTACTACATAATATTATGTTGCTGTACCTTTGCATTATGGAGATAGTATGGTTGTATGAAATGCTGAACATCCACAGTTGTCTAGACCCATATAATCAAATGTAGCAGGATGCTGTACCTGAACACAGCCAGATATGAACATATATGAATAAAAATGGAATGTATATTAATGTAGCAGTAACATCCCCATCACCAACATTCTTAAGGTTACATACAGGAAACTGTACTAATATATGTAGGGGATATATATCTGCATCTACTAGGAATGTACAGTATATGTATAGGTAGTGTAAGTTGTTAATGTAATATTTCTCCACCCTCCCCTATTTTCACAAATTATACCATTCCACACCAAACTGCGTATGTGTATTCACAATTAATTCCCATGGACATTTGTCCTGTTGGTTCATACATATCTGCATGTATGTTGACGCATGTGTCCTGTTCACATATCCAAACCTGATGGCCTGTTGCCACCAATCAACCCTGCATGCTGTTGGAATGTGCACTGTTGTTCTAATTATGCATGTGTTATGCTTGCTGCTCAGTGTTCGGAATTCATGGGTGTTTGGTTAATGGGAATACTGATGCATGATGTTACAACTAATTTTGAATGGTGTTGTTTGTTACTAACCCAAAATACCATAAAATACTGCTAAACATAGGACAACAGGGAAGGTGGGTTCCAGCGGACCCACCTCTCCCACCTCAGCTGGCGACTGCACCTGGCACCAGTGCCCAGGCCGGGACCTCCTCCTCCGGTGGCCCTGTGCCACCTTCGGGTGAAAGCGCTGCAGTGGATGGGGCTCATCCCCCCTCTGCAAAGCATGGCCGGAGGAGAGCCTCCACTCACCCTCCATAGGTTACGGTCTGTGGTGCGTAGTGAGATCAGGCATTCTGTGACTGATCCCCTATGCCAGCTCGAGGTGAGAGTGGCGCAACTCATGGGTGTGCCTGACTGTCCTATCCAGCCCCCAGCACAGCCCCGGCCTGGGCTATGAAGGCGCAGTGGTAACTGCCCATGGGTGGGGATCTCAGTTCCACTGTTGCCATCTGTGTTTCATGGGCTCGCGATATCCAAACATCCGGCAATTGTGTTTACCCCCCACATGTGTCATACTCTGCCCCTGTATGCATCTTCTTTGTCTTGTCTGTTAACCTCCCCAACCTACCTCCCCAAATATACCTACTTCCTGTACCTCACATTCGACTCTCACCTGAAAAAAATAAAAACAGGGCACTCTGTTCCCACAAAAAATTATGCCTCATACATAGCAGCCCAATTCGCACACATGTCCGCTGGACATGTAAACTGATAATTCTAATTGGCAGTACAACATATTTTGTTGTCCTCACCCCTCTCTCAGGGGTGGAAGGTTTCAAATTTCACACCAAATTTAAGACATATGCACAGCTGCTGCTGATAAAGAAATGGGCAGCTATGGACCTTCCCTACATCCTTCCTCCACATCCTGAGCTTGTTTTCCTACTGTCCTACCCCCTTTTTGCCCCCTTTTTCACCACTTTCCTATTTCCCCATTTTCTTTTCTTTAAAAGAAAATACCGCAGGTGTTAGTGGGAGTAAGCACTTTTAAGCAGTAGTCAGCGGGTGTGCATTTGTATGCGCTTAGCTAAGCGTAGCTAAGCATCAGGCAAACTCACGCAAACCCGCTTACAACTGCTTAAAAGTGGCTTAGTCACTCTGTATGACAAGTCCTGTAGTCTGCTCATCAGCAAAATAAAATACCCCTGTCAGTCTCGAACCCCAGACCTTGGAAACACTAGTCTGCATTAATTACCACTGAGCCACAGCAGATATATAAGAACTTGGTGCTGAAAGAAATATATCATGAAATACAAGGAGTGAATGTAAAGGGAAAATAGGAAGGCCATTACATAAAGCTTGTTCTGTGTATCTTTACTGGCAATTCTAGTGGAATTGCATTACATTAGTGTGAGAAGAGAAACAGCCATGTTAGTAGGTAATAATGTTACAGTAACACCTTACAAACCCACACAGTATCAGAGCAGGACAAACACCGCCATATTTGAATAGGTAAGACGCCAGACCTGTCAATTGTGACTGATTTACAGGGATGTCCCTGATTTGCAAACAACTGTTATCTGTGCCCCACTGACTCCCTGTGAAATGTACCAACAGTAAGCAGAAAGGAAGGGAATCCCACGTAATGGTAACTGTCAATAGGTTAAAGTAAACACTATCTGCATGTCAGAAATGGTGTAGTAATACATATGTTCAAAATACCCCACAGTCACAACTGCAGAATATCTGAAATATATCACGGGTGTATCCCACTGATATGTACCTTTCCCTGAGGCTGGTCAAATATATACCTGAGAGTATCTGAGGCCTGGAAGTGTCAGAAACACACAGGCATATCAGCCTGTCTGCTGTTATATACTCTGCGAATAGCTGTAGAATTACTTCCACAAGCAAGCCCTTATGTAGGAGTACAACACAGAAATATCAAAGGATGCAGCCATCTAACATACTAATGACAGTATAGCAGTTCACAAGCACTGAATGTGCCTGATATTCATAATTGTTAGTACAATATACTTAGTTGTCATCATCCCTCCCTCAGGGGTGGAAGGTTTCAAATGTCACAGCAAATGTCGAACATATGTACAGCTATTGCAGTTAAAGAAATGTGCAGCTATGGACCTTCCCTACACCCAGCCTGCACATCCCTAGCTGGTGTCCCCACTGACTTCCTGCTTCCTGCTTACAACTGTTTAAACGTGCCTTATTCACTCTGTATGACAAGGCCCTAGTACTGCTCAGCAGCTAAATAAAATACCCCTGCAAGTGTCAAACCCCAGACCTTGGGCTCACCAGACTGCATGAAGTACCACCAAGCCACAGCAAACATATAAGAACTTAGTGCTGAAAGAAATATATCATGCATTACAAGGAGTGAATGTAAATGGAAAATAGGAAAGCCATAGCAACACATTCCAGTAAAGACAAATATCAGGCATTCAAGGAGTGAATGTAAAGGGAAAATACAAAAGCCATAGCAACACATTGCAAGAACTACTGTTGTATGCCAGTTAATCCTCAAATCCCACAGGTAAGTACATACTCCCATGTAAACAGTGTTAGCATTAGCATGTTGAGTTAACATACACACTGAGAAGAGTGAACTGGAAGAAGCAACAGTCAGGTTTCAGTACAACATGCATTTCAGTGGCTACAACACAGCGTTAGATATGAGAGATATACAAACCTTCTGACTCACACAACAGTGTCCACAGCAAACCAGCATGGTCCACACCTTGCAAAACTGAAAGGCCTACACCTACCTAACCTATCATTTTATAGCAGTGTCCTGAAATCACAGTGAAAACTGCAATTACCACACAGCAGGCTGCATGCAATTACTAAATGCTGGCCACCAATTGGTGCAGAGGCCATCACATGCACATGTGCAGATACCTACAAAAGCAGCCTGTACTGCCAGTCCACACAAGCAATAATAGCATTGCAGCAACTGGAGGGAGAGAGAGAGAGAGAGAGAGAGAGAGACAGAGACAAAAAAAAATAAAAAGCCAGCCAGCCAGCAAGCCAGCCAGCCAGCAAGCCAGCCAGCAAGCCAGCAGAAAAAAGCTGTCAGAGACAAAGGTAATGTAAACTACATAATCTAATAATCTACATACTGTGAACCCTCTATATGTGTTAGCAGTCTGTATCTATATGTATATGTAGATGTTCATAGGGCAAGGGACATACTGCAACTGTTAGTGAAGGCTGAACATACATATGTAGTTGAAGGTTGCTATGTGCACATATCAATGTAGGTTGTAGTGTGTGGCACTGAAAACAGCATGCAGTGCAGGTATATGTCATGTGGTGGTGAACTTCTGTGGGACTGAGCCAGTGAGGCCTGCTACAGCTATACGGCCTGAGGACAGCATAATGCATTCTGTACAACACTGTGCAATATCATTACAGAACGGTATGTCTGACAACTGTTTCAGAAGTGATATTCCCACCATGAAAGGTGGGCAGTCTATGTGCCTGCATGTGCATGTATATGTACAGCAATGGATGTTTAGAAGTGTGTGTATATATATCTATACATATATACATATATATATATATATATATATCTATACATATATACATATATATATATATATTGATGGGTTCACTTCAGTTCACTGAACTTTCAATTCACTGACTTTCATTTCACTGACACCATTTCACTGAAATTCATTTCACTGAAACTTCATTTCACTGAAAGTTCATTTCACTGACAACTATTATTAGCAATGAAATGGAATATTCCCCCTTCCCCACTGTAGTGCGACCCTGGAGTTAGAATATATAGTTGGGGGGGTATCATATGATATTCTTATGTTTTGATATAATATTGCTTAGTAAAAGAAAAGTAAGTGGGGGGCTGCACCCCCCACACCCACCTAACTATATATTCTAACTCCAGGGTCGCACTACAGTGGGGAAGGGGGCATATTCCATTTACTTTGTAATAATACTTTTCAGTGAAATGAACTTTCAGTGAAATGAAGTTTCAGTGAAATGAATTTCAGTGAAATGGTGTCAGTGAAATGAAAGTCAGTGAATTGAAAGTTCAGTGAACTGAAGTGAACCCATATTGATATATACATATATATATATATATATATATATATATATATATATATATATATATATATATATATATATATATATATATATATATATATATATATATATATAGATATATATGTACATAGATAGAGAGGTATGTACAGATAGATAGAGTCAAATTGAAAACAGAAACGATCCAGCAAAAGCAAAATGATGCACGGACTGTTTATTTCACATAAGTGCTTTCGGTCGAGGTGATACCCCAACCTTCTTCAGACATACACAATTTCCACAACAAAAATGCTTTCATTAAATATATCTCTCAATTAGATAATGTTACTCAATTAAACAATAATTAGATCATTAATTCTAATTGGAGTTGCAAGAACCAATGCAAGTACAAATTCAAGAAAGCAGCAATATTTCCCCAAGAAAAGCCAACCATACAAATAATACCAATATAAAAATACAAATATAAAAAGTTGATATATTGGTTAATTAAATATTACTACTATATACTTTAAGCATAAGAATGTATAAAAATTAGTGGATTTGTTAATTTTAGTGACAGTTCTTGTGTTAGTTGGCCTGGCTCTATGTTGCTAGATTTTGATTAATTTTTAGCACTAGTATGCAGGTAAAGCATTTAACTATATATGGTTGTGGTAAATTAACACCAACAAATATCTTTTTATATTACAAATGTTTTACATAATGTTTTATATTTGTTTTAAAATGTGGGTGAACAACATTAGAGTATTGCATACATTTTTATACATTTTATGTATATACATTACATGTCCAGCAGCGTGCATCTGATATTCACAGACAACAGCTTGCCAAAGGCGATGGGATACCTATCCACCCTTCCTCACCAGTGTGGAGGAACACCTCCTAAGTGTTGTGGCTCCAGGCCAAAAACAGCAACATCCACAAACATGTGTCATCATGGAGGCCGGAGCCACCCAGCATGTTGAAATGGAGCATGCAGGTAACATGCCATATCTGTAGTTGACTGATCTCTGTACTGGTAGTTTATGCATGTGTGAGATGCAATACACAGAGCATGACACACATGTGTGGCAACACAGTACTGGACATTGTATAGACATACCTGATATACATGTACGCAACACACACATGTTTGGCATACACAGTACACCTTAGCCTGCTACACATGTCCAATTATGGCACCTGCTGTATGGCCACCCTTCAGTTTCCCACTTCTCATCTATGCAGCACACATAATATACCTAAGGGGTAGAGGCCTATCATGTCTTTGTGCAACAGTCTTGAACAAATAATACATTCATGTTAGGCAATGCTCACTATTGGCCACCTTACAAACCCATGTAACAAGTGGCTGTGTAATTGTGGATGTAGTCATGTTACTGCATGTCAGGTACAGCATGCTAGCTGCCTGTCTGGCACACATTATTATTGTTGACTGAACACAAGAAGCATGTTGATCATGGCTCACGTTACTACACCACATCCAGTTCCGCCGACCACAAAAGTACACATAGCAGTCATTGCCTAGCACCGTCATGTGTTTTGTGTGTGTGTGTGTGTGTGTGTGTGTGTGTGTGTGTGTGTGTGTGTGTGTGTGTGTGTGTGTGTGGGTGTGTGCACATATATGCACCCACAGCTTGTAACTCTTGCACAACATTGTTATGTCCTTGTACACATTGTGTCCCAGGGTGGAGACAATCACTGAACAACTACACACAAGCATCAAGTACACGTATACTGTTATTAACAAGGGCTGTCCACACTTGCACTGTATGTTCCTGTGCAGCACATAATCTGCATGCTGACACCTGTGCAGTGATGTTTTTCTGTGTGATACTGTCACCCACCCTAAAACAGTATTGTGTATGTGTTGGATTGCAGGTGTGTCTGTGTTTGTATCTGCTGTACTGAGGAGTATGCTGTGCATGTGCGCCTGTGTGCATGTGTGCCTGTGTGCATGTGTGCCTGTGTGCCTGTGCGCATGTGTGCCTGTGCGGATGTGCGCATGTGTGCATGTGTGCCTGTGTGCATGTGTGCCTGTGCGCATGTGTGCATGTGTGCCTGTGTGCATGTGTGCCTGTGTGCATGTGCGCATGTGTGCATGTGTGCCTGTGTGCCTGTGCGCATGTGTGCCTGTGCGCATGTGTGCCTGAGTGCATGTGTGCATGTGTGCCTGTGTGCATGTGTGCCTGTGTGCCTGTGTGCATTTGCGCATGTGCACCTGTGTGCATGTGCGCATGTGCGCATGTGTGCCTGTGCGCCTGTGCACCTGTGTTGTAATATTGTGTACACATTTGTAAACTGTGTTTCCTATCTCCACTCACATGTTCTGATGTTGTTGTGGTGGAGTGCAGCAGGGAACCTGAAGCCACTGCTGGGGATAGTGATTATGATGATACATGTGTAATGGCACAGGGAGGTGTGACAGGGTCTGTCGTTGGTCAGCTAATTGACACTGCACAGCAGTCAACCCCATCAATGCGCACACTCATCCTGCCGATACATCCATTGTTACCAATGTCCTTAGCTGAGGGACAGCATACAGTGGGCATTGACCAGGGTAGTGTGGTATCATTGGCACATGCATCCCCTCGCAGCAGCCGTGGCCAGATTCCTGACATGGTACCACACAGGCAGATGTCCAGGGGTTCTTCTGGGAGCACCGTGGTCATACTGCCCCTGTCAAACATGCCCACAGAGGTCTTTTAACCTCAGCTATGTTCCTGGCTGTAATGCAGGCACAGGCACGTATGGAACGGTACACCAGACAGGGTCTGAGGGAGCTTAGAGCACATCGCACCGCTATGAATGACAATATGCGTGCCATTGTGTCTGCCATCCGTAACATCAGCGAGGTCATTGATAGACGTTGGGGGGACACATTAGATTTCTTCCACAACTACATGTCCAGGAGCCAGGACAGTGCAGGACGGTTGAGGCATCAACGTGGACATATGCCAGCAACATTATCAGCTCGCAGTCATCGCGGACGACAACAAACCCTCAGCCGCTCCCACAGTGCCAGTACCAGCCCCAGCAATGCTGGGTCTGTGCTGTCATTAGACCATCCGAGAAGAGCATGTGCACATGGCTCTGGACAGTCCCAGCAGGGATATGTGTCCAGTCAACAACCCACTGCTTCTGATAACAGTACCCAGTCTGGCTTAAAACCTGATAATGTCCGTAGCACCCCTGCCAGGCAGAGGTACCATGTCCGTGGCCAGAGACAGTGATCTGTATGACCTGGCAGGTACAGTCTGTAGCTGTCCACAAACATCCGTATATGGCAGCCACGTGGTGGAACTGTGTGCATACATACACACACACATAATGCTAACATCTAGGGCTAACACATACACACACACATTGCAGCAACATTGCCCCATGTTGTACTGTTGTCCCTCACTAACACACACACACACACACATACATGTCAATTGGATGTGTCAATGGCAGACTCTGGCAAACCAAGTACACACCGTGTGCATATGATGAAGCCCTGCCACCTCCTGCCATCTGTAACATTGATGCAGGAACAGGGTAGCATGGTGCTGATGCACAGGGTGACAACATAAGTTAATAGGTTCATAGGTTCATACTAGGCTATCTGCCCTAGGGCATTTATAAGCCTAGCCAGAATGTGTTTGGCTTTCGCCACCCATTTTAAATTTATTTTGCTATGCCCTTCTTCGAGGTTAGTATACTGTGCCTCTAACAGTGACACAGAAGTGATACCCGGGGTAAACCTACGATCTCCCATCCACTCATCAAGATTCCTTTTGAAGAGAGTCAATGAGGGACTCTGCCTAACCTGGAATGGGATTTTATTCCAGAGCAAAGGTAGCCTCTGGGTTATGTATCTGTCCCTCCAGCATGTCCTATTTATTTCAGTGCTGAGGTTCAAGTCTCTCGAGTGCGTAGCTCGATGGGATTTGGATTTTCTGAGGTGCAGCATGTCCATTAATTCCAGGTTGGACATGGCTTTATACATCAGGCACAGATCGCCTCTGAACAGGCGGTATGCCACTGAGTAGAGCTGGAGTTTCTTTAACCAGGCAGCATATGGCATCTGTTTGAGCCCTTTGAGCCTCTTGGTGAGGTACTTTTGGGGTCTTTCCAGTTGTTGCAGGTGTCAGGTAAGGTACATCCCAAAAGGGGCATTGTACTCAATTATGGGCCTGATGAGGGATGAGTAAAGAGGCACGATGACCTCCCCTGATCTAGATGTGAATCCCTTCATGATTAGGTGGGCTATATGAAATGTTTTTCTAAAACTTTGGCCACGTGGTTATCAAATGTGAGATTGCTATCAGCTTGGGTCCCCAGGTCCCTTATCACTTCTTCCATACTTAATGGGTTACCACCTATGTGGTAATTTGTGGGCACTTAGTTTTTGACAAAGAGGAGGACTATACACTGTTTTGCATTTAGCTTGAGGACATGGCTCTGGCACCAGTTGTCTGTTTCTATGAGGCCCTTTTGTAGGATGCTTGTGTCAGCTGGAGGTTCGATTGTGGTGCTCAGTTTGCAGTCATCTGCAAACTTGTTCACCAACAGTTCTTCTGTGTTGGGCTGTACCTCTGAGAAAGATATACCAAACAAGGGAGGTCCCAGGACTGAGCCTTGTGGGATGCCACTTGTAGCTGGTTTGGGGTCTGACATGGCTCCAGCATTTCTGACCATGTGGCTTCTGTCCTTGAGCCAGTTTGCAACCTATATAATGACATAGGGGTTTATATTGAAGCTGGTGATTTTATCTATGATGACCAAGTGGGGTACTGTATGGAAGGCTTTTGCGAGGTCCGGGTAGGCTGTGTGGACCACCTTCCCCTCGTCAATGGCCTTGGTGACTGTTTCAAGTGACTCAACCAGGTTTAAGAGGCAGGATCTGCCCTTGACAAAGCCAAACTGGGTAGGATCCAGTGTCGGTAAGTCCCCAATATGTTTATTTCTGAGTTCCATGATGATCTTTCCATAGCTTTGCAGACCAAGGTAATCAGGCTTCTGGGGCGATAGTTTGCAGTATCCATTGAGGCACCACCTTTGTGGAGAGGGACTACTGTTGCTGTACACTGCCCTTTGGGTACATATCCTGTGGTAAGGCTGAGATTGAACAGTGGTTTTATGTTTGTGTTCAATTCTTCTTGGGGTTCACGTTGCACACAGCCCAGGACACCGTCTGGTCCCATTGATGCTGTGTGTTTTGCTTTGGAGAGGCTGGCTGTTACCTGAGCATCTGCGATGTCAGGGGGCCCGCACACTGCTGGGACAGATATTTGCCCTTTTGGTGGAGAGGGGGGGAGAAGTTTGCACTGAACCTGTCAGCTCAGATGTTGGCAATGTCTGTGGGTTGGTGTATTGTTTGTCATTCTGGACTACTTCTGAGTATATCTGGGGATTCCCACACAGGTTCCTACCATAAGTAAATAATGCCTTGTGATTATCCTTGGTGTCCTGTACAATTTTTATCTCAAAGATGGCCTTAGATGATCTTATGTGTGGCCATAGTTTTTCAATAATACTGATCAGAGATGCCTTCCCTTTTTGGGATTTTGATCTATCATATAGTAGCTTCCTCCTTGTATTGTATGGTTTGTTTATGGCTGGGATCCACCGGACAGGATGCCTGCCTTTGGAGGATTGGGTCTTGGTTTTATTTGGGATTGCATGATCCATGCATTCCTGACGGTGTTCATAGAATGCGTTTATAAAGGGTTATGAGGTCTGGGCCATATTTTCCACAGGCACAGGGGCTGTGAAGGATTCCTCCTCAGTTTTGAGGAGTGTGACATTTGCTTTAGTGAATAATTTTCACTGTGTTTTCCTGGCCATGGGCTGGGATCGGGATGTGAATATCCAGTGAGATTACTCTCTGGTATGATCTTACCAGTGAGGGATACACTTCTGGTCTTGGGCATAGAGTCCCCATGTTGGTGATGATCAGGTCCAGTATTTTTCCCCTGTTGTGGGAGTGGTAGCAAGTTGTTCCATAGCATTTTGGTTTATAAATTCTGGGAACCTTTGGGCTAGGGTGTTGGGGCGAGGGTAATGCTCCCAATCTATGTTTGGGTAGTTGAAGTCGCCCAATATAATGGTGTTTGGGGAGACCTTCATATTTTCATGTGTTCTCCAGTCAGCCAAGTGTGGTTCCTGGGTTTAGGAGGCTGGTCTGTAGCAGGCTGTGAACTGGAAGGTGGTTTTAGCCACTGTTAGTTGTGCATGGATAGTCTCCGATGCTTCATGCTGTGCCACCAACCTGGGGGTGTGCGTATCTTTGACAAATATTGTAGTTTGTTCCATGTTTTGCAGCTGTAAAGCATGGTATGAGGTGTAACCTGTTAATGCTAGGGTGCTCTTAGGAGCTTTGAATCAGGTTTCTGTTACTGCACAGATATCAACATTCTCCATGCTGAGGAGAGTTTGGAGTGCATGCATCTTGCAGTTTAGACTTCTGGCATTGAGTAGCATTACTTATAGTTTCTTATCCCTTGTGATACCTATGGAGGTGGGTTTGTGTTTTGAGCCTTACCTAAAAAAGGCACTATGGGGGTGACAAGAGCCTTTGGCAATATCCAAAAGGCCACAGGTGATAGGTGAAATCCATCCCTAGTGAAGCATCATGTCTTGTCGGGCATGTCATCCCAGGCTGACAGGCATTGTATCCCCGTTCACTGTCACCAATACCTAAGCCAATTGTTGTAATTGATCATCTGGTCTTCAAATTGTGGCCTCATGTTTGGTGAGGGTAGGATGATACTCAAGGTCATCAAGTTTGCATATACTACATGGTGGTAAATTCTGTTTAGCACTACCTTACATTGCTTAACACATGGCAATCATGCCTCAGGTGGTGCTGCAGGGCTGCCTATGTCAGATGCACATACTGCACTCCCTATACATGTTTGGAAACAGGTAGTGTCAAGTTAGGCATCCCTTTTACTATATGTGTGAGTCAGAGAGAGGTATCATTTCCAGGGTTCCTACTGAGCCAGTGTATGTGCTATGCGTTGCCTCTTTGCCAAGGCCAAGGCATACTGGGCATGCCTCCTTCTGCCTACTGGGGCAGGCTCAGGTTGTTCCTCCTCCGAGTCACGCTCTGCCTGTGATGGCCTTGGCACTGGTGGGGTCTGTTTGTCCCAGGCCTATGCTGGTCCTGCTGCAGCTGTTTTCACAGAATCATATATCACATACCATGACAATTTGGGTACATGTAGTTGGTGAGTATTGCAAGGCTCCACCAGATTTGTCCAGGCGCCGGAACCGTGACTTGAGCAACCCAAACACGCACTCAATTACATTTCGTGTTTGTGCGTGTGCCTCATTATGGCATTCCTGTTCAGGTGTGTGTGCGTTTCTGATGGGTGTCATCAGCCACGGCTCCAGTGCATAGCCAGCATCCCCCACTAGGTGACCATGTGGGATGTCCCCACTGGCAAATGTCTGGTACATTTGCGTCAGATGCCAGATATGGGAATCATGATAGCTTCCAGGGCAGCCAGCGCACACATTCATTATTATGCCCTGGGCATCACACATGACCTGGCAATTGATGGAGGGGAAGCCCTTGCGGTTAATGTAGGCCCTACCCTGCTCACCCGTTGGTGCTTTGATGCGTATATGCGTGCAGTCTATTGCACCCACTACCTCAGGGTATTCTGCTATTTGCTGGAAGAGATGCATATTGCTGGCCAATACTTCACAGGAATTGGGGAAATATACATGATCACTGACATGTGCTGACATGGCATCCAGGTACTGGTGCAGTACCCTGGATGCTGATGCCTGTGATATCCCCACCATATCACCAGTTGGTCTCTGAAAGGTACCTGTTGCTAGTATTCTTAGGCCAACGCATGCGTTGGTTTCCACTGTGATGGGTTCCCTTCTGTTGGTTCTGTGTGTGAAGCATGGCCTGCACAGCTCAACTATTTGCTGCAGGAGGTCTCTGTCCACTCTATAGCACTCCACTATCTCCAGCTCATGTAACCCCTGCTAGGTGACCCTGGGCCTGTACACTCTTCTCCGTCTACTCACTGTGGGTTGTCTGGCAGCATTTGAATTGTCACCACCCTCAGCATGTTCCATATATCGCCTTATAACACCAATGACAGCCCCTGGCATTTTTTGTCTGAGTGTAACTTTTTCTGTTTTCACTTCTAATAGCTTACTCCAGTGTTGCAGTGTCTCTTGAGAGAAACAAACTGCACTGTTGTTTGCAGAGTTTTAAGTGCTGGGCTGGGCTAGTGTTCTGCCTGTGTAATTGCCTGATTCTGATTGTTTGCACCTGCTTGCTCTACTAGTATTCCCTGGTAGCTTCCTACTATTTGTTGTGCTTCCTTTTTCCTTTCTGTTTCCTCAGGGGAGCGACAGGCATACAACCGGAAACACGCTCACAGCAGCTCACAAGCGCGCACACATGCTTAGATGGACTAAAACTTGCTTATTCGGGTTAAACCATGCGCACACCAGCGCAAACACGCTTACAGGTCTTCCATCAGCCTGATACATGCTTACTCCAGCTTAAACACGCGCACTCACGCTTCCAAGCGCGCACTCTGTCTTACTCGAGTTTACAGGCACGCACACATGCGCATTCCCGCTCAGCAAGAAACTTTGGTGTTATCCACAGTATACACCTTCCATTTCTTGGCTTTACCTGGCCTACCTGTTGACACACCTCTTTCCATGATGTCTAACTGACAGCTAACACATGCCACTGTGCTCCAATGAGCTTCACTACTTTCATACATACCCCCTTTGTGATGTCACCTATCTCCTACTCTGTTCCTCCCCGTATCCTACTCCTACATTCCACTGACTGTGCTCATTTGCTATGTAAAAGTGTGATTCACTATCCTAATACTCATTTACATAGGATTGCCTACTAATGCTTGGTTACATGTCTTAGACTGGGCTTCTCCCCTTAGCAACCCCTACTCGGTGGCCATGTTATCTTCAGCCTGCTATTCCCTTACATTGTCATTTAACAATTTTCATAAATTCCACATTTGTGGCTTTTATTGTCTAATTTTATGATTTTTATAGCACACCCCGTTTGTGCGGCGCTGCGCTACTCTTAAACATCGGAAGTCGCCGAAAAAAAAATCTTTTTATTTTAATTTTGCATCTGGGAAACTTTCCAATGGTCATATATTTGGCCATTGGCATGCTTCCTCAATCATATGCAACCTTTATTTGGAGCTGACAAGGCTCCATTGTGCTATTTGCAGAATGGTACTCAGTTGTCAACTGAGTACATTTCTGCAGCTAACACCTCTCCTACTCGGACAGGTTTTTGCTTCCTGGATCACAAATTTACCTCATTTGCATGCCTTTGCGGCTGCAAGTGAGGTAATTTGCATATCCCAGCCCTGTCCATGTAGGAGACATTTTAGGAGCTCTCTTACACACCCCTACAGGCTGTTCCTGGATCGCTCGTCGGACATGATGTCTGCATGGAGTCTTACTCTACTCATAGACTCCGTGCAAGCCATCGTGAATCCAGCCCTATGTGCGTAATTGTACTTGTTATATAAAGGATTGGTGTTTTTCAATGTTCATACTCTTTGAAGGCATTATTGCCGAGACATCAGAGAGAATAAAAGTTTTAACTTTTGCTGTTGTGGTCACTGGCTACATGTTTTTTTTTTTTTTTTTCATTTGTGGTTTAATTTATTTGGCTATGGTCAGTGACCCTAACGTGGATATTCCTGGACTTCTTTGTGACTCACAGCCTGATTTACATCAACTTTCGATGGAAAATGATTTACTTCAAGCCAACGAATGTTTACATCCCTCTGATAGTGCTACTGGGTCATGTTTGAAACAGAGGGAGCAGATCTCCACAGTATGGGAAAAATGGTAAATTGATCGGAACAGCCATTTACAGAATCCATTTTCCAGTACTGGAAGAAGGTTCATGGTCCCTATGAATTCAGAAAATAAGGTACTGTGTGATTTACTTGAAAAGTTAATGGGGAAAGAGAATTATTTGTTCCTTAATGTCCAAAGCCTGCTTAAATATTTAGAGCTCATCATAACCCCTCATGGGTTAAGAGCTTATAAAGACCGTGCTACTCCGTTTACTTGCAGGATGAAAATGATAAGAACTTTCACAAACGCTGGGTGCTTGCTGCACATTAGAGTGGGTTTCCATTCTCAGTGAAAGAGACAGGGTGAAGCAGAATGAGCTACATAATGAAATAAGCTCTACTTGTGCAAATTTGTTGTCAAAATCTGGTCCTGAATTTTTAGATAAAGTGCTTAAAGATATTAATATCAAACTTAAAAGTCATGAGGAGGAAATTACTGAAAGAAAAAAGAAAATATTATTGCGAGATACCAGGGCTTATGACAATGGTAGTGGCTTCTCATCCAGAACTAATCCTAAAAGAGCTACACGTCATGTGCATTTTCAAGAAGGAAGTAACTGAGCTGAACAGAGTTCCTTGTCTTCTACATGCAATTTGTTTTAGACTGTTTCCTCTGCTGAAGAGGAAAATCAAGGTAGAAGTGATTTTCCACCATTACCCAAACTCCAGAATGTAGTTCAACATCAACACTTTTCGTAATGGGATGAATTTTCATCAAGAAGACCAGCAGGGTAGAAAACGACAACAAGATGGACAATATGCCCCATTTTGGGAGCAGCAACCTCAGCAGTTGCAACAACATAATATAAGAGGAAAATAGTAACTGTAAGTCATACATTGTTAATTTATCAGGTTACAATTTAAATGATGTTGAAAAATCTGTACTTGAATGTTGGCTAAAGTTTACACCCACAGTTATTCCGCGTTTACATGACTTAGAATGTGACATATTTAAATTTTCAAGAAAGTTACAGTCGAAATATTTTTTAGTAATTTTGATGGTGTCTTTAATCAAAACAAGAGAAATGATGAGACACAGTCAATCTCAGAAGATAATAGTTTTTATTCTTGTTTCTCAGAAGATGATGTGAATGCATATTATGTGTTTGATGCTAGTACCATTGAAACTAAGTGTAAATTCATTACAGTATTTAATTGTGATGGCATAATACAATTTTATAAAATGTTGAATTTTTCTATTGAACAGGAATTAAAGGAATTTTTTTAGGGGCTCCAACAATATTTCATATAACCTCACTAAACATGAATGGTTGGCTTTATTAGCATTAAGCGATAGGAAGGGGCTCATTTTTAAACCTGCCGATAAATTCAATAAACTTTTTCTACACATCTCTCAGTACCTTGATATGTGTTATGAACATCTCAATGATGTCAATGTTTATGAGAAAGTACATTATTCTGTTTATGAGATAGCTATTAAAGAATATGGTGAATTATTAGGTAAAGGTGTCAGATTAGTTTATATATATCCCAGGATGATGCTAAAAAAGAAATTTAATGTGGAAAATTATAGCATTGCTTATTCCTATTGTTTACCTAAAATACATATGTGTCTTCAGCGGCCACCAGGTCGCACAATTGTTTCAGATAGGAACTTTTTGCAGTATAACATAGGATCCTTGTTGCACCATCTGTTACTCCATAAAGTTATGTTATTACCTACATATATAAAAGATGTGTTTGATTTCATCAGCAAACTGAAAAATGTACAATGGAATGTGAACATATATTGGATCACATTGGACGTTAAAAGTCTTTAAACAAGTATTGAACATACTTTTGGTATGGAGTCTGTCAGTTTTTGTGGGGGGGTGACTGCCCAGCCACTGAATATATTATTGAGTTACTTTATTTTTGTTTAACCAAAAATTTCTTTGAGTTTAATGGTGAAATTTTTCACCAGAAACAAGGAACTGCTATGGGGGTGGCTTTCACCTCCACATATGCAAACTTAAGCATGGGTTTATTTGAATAGGAATATATTTACAGATCTGCATTTTATTGCCAGTATGTAAAAAGGCACTTTAGATTCATAGATTATCTTATTTTTTTATGTGAGGGAGAGGCAGATTATGTTAACAAGTTTATTAGATTTGGATATAAAAAGTGGAACTAGACTACATACTAACGTACATAGAAAATTTGAGGGCAATGTTCAATATTTGAAAGCCTCCAGTTGCAATCCACCTCATACCATAGAGGCTTTACCCTATGGGCAATTGGTGCGATTAGATAGATTATGTAATGATGGAATATAACTCCAACAGGAGATGTTAAGAACTTGTGTTGTGTTTGAATCTAGAGGTTAAAACAAACATAGGATAAGGTCTGTTCAAAATTAAGTAAAGAATAAATTAAGAGACACTCAAGGAGAGACAGAACATCAATATCTGTGAATGATAGTAAAACATCTGATATATATTTTGTGACTACATATAGCTGCTTTAGTGAGGTAGTAACTAGTTTGGTTAAATATTATTAGTGTTATTTAAATTCATTAAAAAATTCTCATACATGGATGTCTGAAAGACTCAAAATATCCTATAAAGTGGGCAGGGATATCAAAAACGTTTTAGTTAGAGGTACATTTGTTATGCCCCCTTCAAATCTGAATGGTATGGTTAATTGTCAGGGAAGGTACTGTGACGTGCAGAAGATGTAAAGCTTGTAGATATATTAGACCTAGTTTTGACAGAATTAATGGGCTCAAATTTAAGGCAAAGGGCTATTTTAAGTGTGACACTGAGGGCATTATTTATGCCCTGAAAAGCCCCTGTAACAAATTTTATACTGGGGAATCTAAAAGAGCCCTCAAAATTAGGATATTAGAGTATATTTGAGACACTGACAATGCTAAGGAATCAAGCTCAGAGGCAGAATACTTTCAGAAAGTACATCAGGGTCAGTCTGTGGGGTTACAATGTACTATTTTGGAGAAAATAGATAATATTCAAACAGAAAAAATGTTAAAAACAGACTTTTATATAAGGGAGCCTTGTGTATATTGAAATTTGATACAATGGTACCTAAAGGAATGAATATAGAGCTCAATTGGCGGCTTTTACTTTAATTATCATGGTAATTGGTTTTGATTGATTTATTATGTGCTTAATTGTACTTGTTATATAAAGGATTGGTGTTTTTCAATGTTCATACTCCTTGAAGGCATTATTGCCAAGACGTCAGAGAGAATAAAAGTTTTAAATGTTGCTGTTGTGGTCACTAGCTATGTGTTTTTTTGTTTTGTTTTTGTTTTTTTCATTTGTGGTTTACTTCACAGGGTAGACCTACTCACACAAGACAAGGTGTCTTGACCCACCCTCACTTGTCCATTCTTTAACTGACATTGTATGTGATAGGAGTTTGATCCCTTTTAGGCACCTTTTTCTGAGGATGTGCTTAGGGTTCAGCAGGAGGCCAGGAAGTCCACTATCAGGAAACCATATGTGTCCAAATGGAAGAGATTTTCTTTTTGGTGCCTTGCTCATAACCAGTTTTTACTTTATGTGGGGATCTCTCTGGTTTTCTTTTATTTGTGTGAATTGCTCCATTCTGGGTTAGCATATTCCTCTGTTAAAGCTCACATCTCAGCTATTTCTGCTTGACTGCCATTAACTCCTCTTCTGGCCTCTAGGTTTGAGGTCAAACAATTTTTTAAAGGTGTCCTTCATATCAGACTTCCAAGAAGGCCTATCCTGCCTTCTTTGTACCAACCACACACAATGGCAGAAACGTGTTATTAATCTATTAATTCACTCAAATCAATGAAGGATTTTATTAGATGGATTTTAATTGGTGGATCAGTATTTCAATAGAACAAGGTGCTGGTTTCTGTAACTCTGATGAAGTCCTGATCATTGTCAGACAAAATCATTTAGTTCTAGTTGTATTTTTTTTGGAATAAAGTTTATTTATTTTTTGATAATTAGCGGAACCGGTGGTGTCAATTTTAAGATGTACATACGTTTTTCAAGATTGTTTTAAGTACTGAAGTTTTCATACTGCATTTTAAGTGCTTGCTGGACCTCAATTTTGTACTTGAAATTTTGACTCAGGCTTCTTTTGAGCCTGCAGCTTCAGCTTCCTTGCAACATTGTGCATGGGAGATTGTTCTTCTTTTGACCCTTACTTCAGCTAAGAAAGTCTGAACTCCAGGCTCTTATGGCTGTTCCTCCTGTTTCAGATTTTCATAGGGTCAGGGTGTATCATTGTATTAATCCTTCTTTTATGCCCAAGGTGGTTAATGAATTGTCTCTTAATCAGTTTATTAATTTGCCCTCCTTTTTCCTTCTCTGCAATCTGCTAGTGAGAAAGTTCTTCACACCTTAAATTTGCATAGACAGCCCAGACATTATTTAGATAAGACTAAGGCCATTCACAAATCTGAGCAACTTTTTGTTTTCTTTCACACCAGGTCTCAGGGATTGGCTGTTTCTAAGCAAACTGTTAGAAAAATATGTACTTAAACATATACAGAATGCTAGAAAAATATGTACTTAAACATATAAACTGTTAGAAGAATATGTACTTAAACATATATATAGTGCAAAGTTTAGAAACAGTATAATATGTAATGCATTTGATTCTATTTAACAATATGGCAGTAAAAATAATTTTGCATGTAATTGCTTGAAATTTAGCTGCAGTGTGGTTAACCTCTGACCCTGGCAGTAGCCAGCTCAGCAAGCTTATGTCTTTTAGCAGTTATTATCTGCTGAGTTAGAGAGAAATAAATATGTATGCATGTATATCTTTTTTCCTTCCACCGAGAAGGATGGCCTTGTGAACACTATCAGAGATAGTGTGCAGCTGCTTACCAGAGAGACAAAGGAACGTATTAAGAGATGAAATGACCACTGTATCCGAACTAATCTAAAACCTTGAAAAAAACAACATCTACAGGAAGACATTGTAATTAACCAGGTGCCTCGCAAGGCTGTGTTATTTTCATGGGAAAGTTTTTAAAAACATTACCTAAGCATCTTCTTATGAATGAAGTATTATGGACTATAGTGATGTAAATGCCCTGTGACTGACCACGTCAGTAAGTTGGGCAAAAGCTGATTGCAAATGGTATATAATTGAGGGTATTTCCTGTATAGAGTCAGTCAAAACTCTATACTTGTTTTTGTATAGTTTTTTGCCTCCTAATGTACATTAGTAAAGAAACATTGTTTGAACCTGAGCATCCTGTGTTATTGACTGTCATTTTGAAAAGCCTAATGATTTTTACAGTCTGATTTTAACAATTTATTTGACATTTTGGTCCTTCGAGCCAGAATTCCCTTAGTAAGCTGCAGGTCAGAGTGCATGGGTGGTAATAAATCTGCACAGGAGAAGCTGCCAAAACAAATGGTTCTTCTTGAGTGAAAAGACCTCCGACTGAATTGTTGTGTGTAAAGAGGCTGTCCACTTTCTGATCTGTGGCTGAAGAGCAGAAAACTGGATCCCAAGAAAAAAAATATGCAGTCATAAACGGGAGGCTCAGGTAAGAAGAATTTCCCTCTTTGTCTTTGTTTTACATCAGGGACCAGGTTACAGTGTACTGTTATTAAGATTTGTGATAGCAGGACGAGAATGTATTGAAGTACTGTATATTTGGTCATAGATCAGGGAAAAAAACAAAGCAAAGTAAACAGTCATTCTAGACACTACTGTGGATATAGGGAAGAAGATACCATGTGGTACAAGAGAAGGGTTACGTAACAGTCTTTTTTAAGACATGGGAAATCAGTGCACTGAGAGATCACGAGATCCGCCCCTAACGGATAATGTGAAGTATATGCAATTGCAGTGAGCAGATAATGTGAGATATTATACAAAATGTGTTAACAAATATGAATTTGATGGTAAACTAGATAAACTTTCACTAGTTAAACTCCTTAAACAGTTTAAATCTGATGCAGGAGGTCAGGCAAAAAAGCAGCACCAACTAGGCATACCTCAAGCACACATGTGGATTGAGGAAGCAAATTGTAGAAAAACAGAAGCTTAGAAATTCAAAAACATTTTTTTAGACAACATAGTGAAAGGCCTGACAGACAGAATCTCTGAGAAATGAAAACTTAAAGCAGACTGAACTTGCATTAATTAATGCATACAACAGGAAAATGAGACAATAAATGGATATTATGCTAGATTATTAGAATGCTTTAAACAACAATTAAAAAAATGCATTTTTAAAAGGTTGCATTGCCTCTATCAGTAGCTTTATTACAAAGCATATGATAGATCACTGAACAAGCAGGCTGCAAGCCTTACTTGAGTATGCTAGACATGCTGAAAGACACTTTAATAGTAAAAAGAAAAAAGGGCACAAGTCTTCACTGCTGAAGACGGAGCTGAAGTATTTGTATTACAGTCAGGTAAAAGGGCATCTAGCTAGGGACTGTAAACAAAATAAGAAAGTAATGACAGAAGATAAAGGAGATGAGGACTGACTATATGATAGTGATAACAACCAAAAATCATCAGGAAAGGTTAATAAACAAAAAGAAAATGTGAATGTAGTAGAGGGAATAGAGGAAGTACAAACAGATGTAGAGGATAAAATGGAAATGAAATTTTAGATTTAGCATTGTTGAGCCTGGAGCTCTACCTAGCAAATACAAAACCAGAAGTGACACTTCTGGTGGAGGGAAGGGAAGTCAAATTCCTGTGTGACTCAGGAGCGTCACGGACTTTGATACACCCCTCCAAGTTACCAAAACATTCTGAATCACCTGATTATATATTAGTAAAAGCAGCAAATGGACAGCTATACAGGGAACCACTCTCCCATAATATAGCAATAACTGACCCTGTTTCAGGTATGACTCAGAAAAGTAAAATTGTAGTTTCTGCAAAATGTCCAGTAAACTTACTGGGAAGAGACCTTGTGCAGATATTTGGCATAGCAGTAGTTCCCACCATGCAGGGTATGAAAGCACAAAGACAAATGAATGCTTTTGTGGTGTGATCAGAGTGTGAAGTCTATTATTGGTACAGCCAGGACCTAGTTATGACTGGTCCAGGGGCAGTAACCAAAGAACTGATGAACGTAGCCATCAGTAAGGTACCCTCCCTTGACACTGATCAGCAGCACTTGTTACATTGTACTCTATACTACTGTAGCACACCGGGAACTAATAAAAAATATGAGCAAAAATTGTTCAAAAAAAAAAATCCTGCTGACAGATTAATATTACAAACTTTATGTTGGGATACTGAGGGAAACAGTGTAGTAACCTGTTCATTACCTCAGGAATTCATGAGATTGTATAAGTCCAATAGACTGCCACATGTCAGCTTGACAAAAAACAAAAGTGTTAAATGGGCAGACTTAAAAAAAAAGGTAACAAAATGGGAAAACAGACTGATTTAAAAATGTCAGGACAAGGGATACAAAAACAAAAACTGAATTGGTTGACACAGACACATACAGCTGTACACTTGCAATCTAGTGAGGACAGCTGATTAGCATTTTTATTAAAAGAAAAAGAAGAGGCCTTGTGTAAAATTCCAACAACTCTGTGGTCAACAGGCAAGTTAGATGTAGGGCTTATTCAAACAGCAGGACCAGTTACAATTACCCCAAAGTCAGCTTTTAGACCACAAAAAAGACAATACCTTTTGAGAAAGGATGCAGAAGTAGGAATTAAGCCTATAATAGCAGCATTACTCAAAAAAGGAGTACTGGTAGAATCTCCTGATTCACCATGTGATACACCCCTATTTCCTGTTAAAAAGCAAACGGGGAATGGTGGATGGTACAAGATTTACAAGCTGTAAATAATGCAGTAATACCTAGAGCACCTACGGTGCCAGACCCACATATCTTGTTGAATGATTTAAAGCCACAACAGAAGATTTTACCGTGGTAGATATAAGCAATGCTTTCTTTTCAATACCTATACATCCTGATATTCAATATTGGTTTGCATTTACATTTCAGGGTAAAAGGTATACATATACTCAACTACCACAGGGATATTGTGAGAGCCCAATAATATTTGCACAAAAAATGGCTAGCAACCTGGCAGGGTTTACCCCACCGGGAGGTAGTCAAATTCTACTTTATGTAGATAACATCTTGCTAGCAGCACCCAGCAGCAGTGCAGGGTGGATACAGTAGCATTATTAAAATTTTTAGCAATACAAGAACACAAAGTAAACAAAAGTAAGTTACAACTTTGGAAAAAACAGGCTAGATACCTGGGATATGTGATATCCAATAAAGGTAGAATACTGGATAAAGGAAAAAAGAGAAGATGGAAAAAAAAAAAACAGCAATTTTGCAAGCACCCAAACCAACAACTAAGAAAGAAATAATGTCTTTCTTAGGTACAACTAATTTTTGTTGGAGCTGGGTACCAAATTATTTTACAATGAAGAACAGAAGCAGAAATGGCTTTCTGCAGGTTGAAGCAGTTAGAAGCAGAAATGGCTTTCTGCAGGTTGAAGCAGTTAATAGCTTCTTCATTAGTTTTAGGACTTCCAAATTATCACAAACGGTTCTTTCAGACCGTAGATTATAAGCAAGGGTACATGACATCAGTATTAAAGCAACAGCATGGGGATAAGCAATGCCCCATAGCTTACTATTCATCACAGTTAGACCCAGTGGTGCAATCTTTGCCTCACTGTGTACAAGCAGTAGTTGCAGCAGCAATGGCAGTGCAGGCTTCAGCCTCAGTGGTGTTATTCCACCCTCTCACATTGAAAATGCCTCATGCAGTTGCAATAATTCTGCTACAAAAAAAAGTTGCATACCTTTCTCCTACTAGACATCTTTCATGTATGACCATACTGCTGAGTCAACCTCATATGAACAGTTAGCTTTACCTAGACAAGATCTTACAAATATGCCCTTGAATGATGCTGAGGTGACATATTACGTGGATGGCTCATGCAGAAGGGGTCCTACAGGGAAGAATCTGGTGGGGTATGCAGTAGTTACAAACACTGAAATTTTAGAAGCACAAACTTTGCCACACAACTTCTATGCTCAAGCAGCAGAACTGGTAGCTTTGACAGGAGCATGTACTTTAGTAAAAGGCAAAAAAGTGAACATATATACTGATAGTCAGTATGCTTTTTCTACAGTGCATGTGTTTGCACAACAATAAAGAAAATAGAGAAATGATTACATCCAGTGAAAAACCTATTAATCATGTGCAATTTATTTTGGAGCTATTAAAATCTATTCAGTTGCCTACCAAAGTAGCTATTTGTAAATGTGTAGCTCATACAAAACAACAGAATAAGATTTCAAAAGGTAATGCACGAGCTGATGCAGCTGCAAAGCAAGCAGCCTCAGACTCAAAAACTTTATTTTTAAATGAGGAATTACAACCCTTTGAGATTTTAGATTTAGACATGTTAAAAACAATGCAAATGCTTACTACAAAAGCAGAAAAACAAAAATGGGTAAAACAAGGTGCAATTTTTGAGAATGGACTGTACATTTCCAAAGGAAAAAACAATAATGCCGTCTAATTTATTTAGATATGCAGCTTTGTTGAGCCATGGGCAGAGCCATGTCTCAACAGGGGGGATGGTACAGTTAGTAAATAGAATATTCCAAACATATGGATACATAAATTATACAATAAAATTTTGTGCAGCTTGTCATACTTGTAACAAGCACCATGCACAAGGAGCATTTAAAACAAGCAAGGGAGTTTCCCTACACCACCATATCCGTTCCATACTATTTGTATGGACTTCATAGAGTTAAATAAATGTGAAGGAAAAAAATACTGTTTAGTGATCATAGATATGTTTTCAAAATGGGTAGAAGCTTTTCCAACCAGGAATCCGGATGCAGCAACAGTGGCAAAGGTCCTAGTAAAGGAAATAATTCCTAGATTTGGCATACCGGAAAGAATCTATAGTGACAATGGGACACATTTAGTCAATCAGACAATTCAGCAACTTGGGAGATTTTTTGGGATTTCCTTGAGAAATCACTGTGCTTACCACCCACAGTCAGCAGGACTGGTGGTGAGGTATTATGGGATTTTGAAAAACAAGTTAAGGAAGTTGATGAGTGAGACTCAGAAGAATTGGATTTGCTGTTTACCTCTAGCATTGCTGAGCATGAGAACAGTTCCAAATGTAAAGGGTTTGACCCCCTTTAAAGTAGTATTTGGAAGGGCATATTATGTGCCTCAGTGAAAAGCTCTCATGCCTGCAGAGCAGGAGGCTGACAGTTCATTAGCTAATTATATAAAAAAACTGTTAATGAATAAATCTGTTTTGCAGTTTAACTCTTTTTCAGATGAAAGACAGAACAAGAACAAATAACTTTCAATTTGATACACAAGGGCAAAATGGCCAAGAGTAAAGCAAATAGAAAAGCAGAGCAACCCCAGAACTATTGCATAATTATTTTGTTGGCTGTGCATTTGTTGACTATAAGTGTGACAATTTTTCTCTTATTGTGTTTTTTTCCTGCACTCAACCACACGAGTGAAAGTGAGAAGACGTAATGAACTGTTTATAGACTGGCATCCAAACTTTAACACATACCTGGCCATGAAACGTGTGTATGCAGAGACTATGAACATTTCAAATTGCTGGGTTTGTACAGCTATACCAACAGCATATAAAAGACTGTTAATGTCCGCTGTCCCTCTGGGGATAAATGAGACTTGGGAAAATTTGTTTTTGATACAGGAACTGTGAGATCACAGGACAAAATAGCTTTATTTTTACCTGTCACACAAAAAGGAGTTGTATGTTTCTACAAAAGTGATACCCTCCAGGTGGGCTGGAGTAATTGTAATATAACAATGTCTTATAAATGTTACATTAAAGTCAGAAGTGGGGTACTGTTTGTAATACTAACTATGATTCATATCTGAGTTCAATAAAAACTACATTAAATGCAGTACGTGACAATCCAGTCTTAACTAAACAATTGTCTATTAAAGATAGGAAAATGTTTCATGCAGGGATAACACGTATTAGTACCAAAGTAATGATTTTATTTGTGGGAAAAAGGCATATGAATGGTTACCTGAGAAATGGTCCGGCAGTTGTTTTTTGGGTTATCTGGTTCCAGCAATAAGACATACTGCAGAATTACCTTTGGGTAAGATACGAAATGTAAGGGAAACAGCTCGAAAAATCTGAAGGTCCAGTTAAAAAACCTGTGAATCCAGTTGGGAAGATCGAAGCTGGTTGAAAAGACCATAATTCAGTAAGAGACAAAAATAAATTGACTCATATGGACTTGGGCAACAGTGTTATATCCTGGGCAGGAATACTACCAGCCTATGGAGCAGTCAAATCGATCTGGGAGCTGAGGAAGCTGTCAAGATTTCTCGAAGTAATGAGTAATGCAACTTTTTCCGCCCTAGAATTGGTGACTAATGAACTGAATGCAATGAGAACTGTTGTGCTACAAAATCAAATGGCTCTTTACTTCACCCTAGCGGCAAGAGGTGGTACACGAAGAAGAATGTTGTGCTTTTATCCCTGAAAATCGTCACAAGACAAATAATCACCTAGAGGTAATTCAGCAAGTATCAGTGATGACTAAACCAGGCCCAAACCCACTGACAGACTTTTTCCAGAATCTGTTTGGGGGGTGGGGTTCCATCCTATTAAACATTTTAATTGCTATTTGTGTGGGTATACTCCTAATAGGAGCATGTGTTTACTGTGGAATTCCCTGCATGAAAAGATTAATCAAAGATTAGTTAGGGACTCCGTTGATGTATCTGTAATCGAGACTATGTATCAAGACCTGGAGTTGAATCTGTTGATACCAAATAAAATTCTTTCTGAAATATAAAACAAATGACTTGCCTAGTTGAAAGTTCCAGAGAGGAAGAGACTAGGGAATGAAATAATGTTGTTTATGTTTCTGAATAGAATAAAAAGCATTAAAAGGAGGGAGAATGTTAGAAAAATATGTACTTAAACATATACAGAATGCTAGAAAAATATGTACTTAAACATATAAACTGTTAGAAGAATATGTACTTAAACATATATATAGTGCAAAGTTTAGAAACAGTATAATATGTAATGCATTTGATTCTATTTAACAATATGGCAGTAAAAATGATCTTGCATGTAATTGCTTGAAATTTAGCTGCAGTGTGGTTAACCTCTGACCCTGGCAGTAGCCAGCTCAGCAAGTTTATGTCTTTCAGCAGTTATTATCTGCTGAGTTAGAGAGAAATAAATATGTATGCATGTATATCTTTCTTCCTTCCACCGAGAAGGATGGCCTTGTGAACACTATCAGAGATAGTGTGCAGCTGCTTACCAGAGAGACAAAGGAACGTATTAAGAGATGAAATGACCACTGTATCCGAACTAATCTAAAACCTTGAAAAAAACAAAATCTACAGGAAGACATTGTAATTAACCAGGTGCCTCGCAAGGCTGTGTTATTCTCATGGGAAAGTTTTTAAAAACATTACCTAAGCATCTTCTTATGAATGAAGTATTATGGACTATAGTGATGTAAATGCCCTGTGACTGACCACGTCAGTAAGGTGGGCAAAAGCTGATTGCAAATGGTATATAATTGAGGGTATTTCCTGTATAGAGTCAGTCAAAACTCTATACTTGTTTTTGTATAGTTTTTTGCCTCCTAATGTACATTAGTAAAGAAACATTGTTTGAACCTGAGCATCCTGTGTTATTGACTGTCATTTTGAAAAGCCTAATGATTTTTACAGTCTGATTTTAACAATTTATTTAACACAAACCATATCCTCGTGAATTTCTAAGACCATTTCTTTTTGTTAGTCCTTTCACGGAAAATGTCTTTCTGTCTCTGTATAGGCTCTTTCTACTAGGGCTGTTGCTTTCTCTGATGCTTTTATTCAAAGGATTGTATACCCAATTCCATCCTCAAGGCTGCTACTTGGACTGCTTCCATACCTTCACTAAACATTACAAGTTGGGTGTTTTTTTTTTTCCAGAGCCAGAGCAAGAGCTGGCTTTGTTAGAGCTATCCTATATGAGTTTCTTGATGGCTCTTCTGGGCCTTCCTCCTCCCAAGTTTCCTCTTCAGCTTTTTTATGCTCCCTTTTGTAAAGAATATTGCAACAGTGATGTGGAAGGACATAGTACAGTTGTGTAAAATCTTACCATAACAGTACATGTTCTTCTCTTCACTGGTGCAGTATTCACTCCCTCCCTTCACCCCCCTCCTGCTCTGCTCTTTTTCTTCTCTCTTTCTGGCCTGGAATTCCTTACCCTTTTCACCTTCTGAATGCACATGCTCCTCCTAATTCCTAGGAATGTTGTTCCTCCTGGGGCTATTCATTTCTGAGGTATATACATCTGCACATCACCTTTATGCCCTACGCCTTCAGCAGGAGACATACATGTGACATACAATGTCTATAAAATCCTAAGGCTTTGTTATACTGGCCAGGCGATGGGCTACCCTTGGCAGGGAATCCTTTTTGTAAAGAATACTGCAGCAGTGAAGAGAAGAACATGCACTGTTACAGTAAGGCTTTACACAACTGTACTTTCTGAAAAGTCTAGAAAGAAAGGGAGGAATGTATGGATCAAAAAATTAATGTAGTGGTTTGATAGCATGGTTGCTGAGAGCCACAAATATCCACATGCTCTTTCAAGATTTGTAAGCCTAAGTCCACTCTAAATTCTGCATCATCTGATGCAAGTCTCCTCCTCCTTCTCATGTATTCACAGCTTACCCATCTTACAGTTATCATTTTATTCTTCTAATTCCTGTTCTAATCCTCCCTTAGAATAAAATTAATTTAAAATTTTCAGTCATCTAGTCTACTTTAATTTCTGAGGCAATTTATTTTATTTTCCGTATTTTTGGTTTATTAAATGTTCTTTGTTTCTCTTCTTACCCCTTAGTTTGGTGGGGTGGTAAGCTGGACCTGATTGTGGGTTAGTCAGACCACTACCCACTACCTCAGTATTTTATCTAACACTTAAAATCAATATCTGAGCACAAACAAGAGCTCCCATTGTCTGTTGCTGTTTCTCCCACCTTGATACTGGTTTCTGATCCTTGTCTCCAGGTTTACAGAACATTTTTATCTGATCATTCCTATGTTTCTACCATTCAGTAACCGCCATCTTATCTGGATAGTACAGTATCATGCACAGGAGCATTTAGCTGCTTACACAGGACTGTGCAACATCAGTCATGTGACATGCTCCATGGATAGTCAGGTTTGAACACCTTGTTTACTGCAGACGGTCTATGATTAATGCAGAAGTCTAGAAGCAGTTTACAACCTGAGATAAGATTAGGCAAACTATTCCTTCAAGTCTCACTCATTAGTTGTCTCCATTATTCTACAAAGAAGTTTTGAAGTCTCCCCGTAGCAATACAGAACGCATTACTGGAATCCTATTAATTACCACACTCCAGTCAGTAACAAGGCTGAATACTCTGAATACCTGTTAGGTGCATATGCAAAGTAATGGTCAGAGTTTCCCTTTTAGTGGCACATTTTTTACTGGTACAAATTCCAGCTGAACAGCACCCAGCCAGGGGACTCTGAGTATCTTTATAACAGTTAAGAGCCTTTCCTGAAGGTCAACCCCATTACAGAAGAGAAACTCCCTACTAGAAATGTACAAATCCAGATTCAGTGCTTTGTATACAGTTAATACCACCTATATCTAGTTGGTAGTTTATACTTTTTAACCTCCAGCACAAGTTCTGGTTCCATCCCAAACAGAGAGAATACATTCTGCTTCCCAGCAGCAAGTTTCCACTGACTGGATCTAGTTCATGTTAATTTGCTGTGATCTTACCTGCACATAAATGCCATGACACCTAAACCCCACCCTTTGTGCTGAGGGTGGCAATCTTACACAGCTCCTTCAGGGTGAGCCTGGCTAGGCCAAATGGATTATCCTATGCCAGACATCCAGGAGCTGGTTCTGGTGTCCAGGAGCATATTGTATCACTGTTAGACTGGCTTCTCCTCTCAGACAAATTTGCCAAAGATTTTCTTATCACGAGCTTGAACTCCAGACAATATAGCTGTAAGCATCATATTACAGTCCAAGAATGGGCTTAAACCTGATTCTGCAACATGGAATCACCACATTTCTGCTTTTGCTTCTGTATAATCAAACATATGTATCCCTAGACCATTTGTTCCTCATTGTAACCTGTGGATTTTACATCATTTTGCCAACATCCAGACATGGATAGTGATATCTTTCACCCAATATTGTTACTGCTCTGCTTCCTTCTTGCTCATATTATGATCACGCAGCTTTGTTCGTTCCCACTACTTCTCCTCTATCTCTTGTACCATACTGCACTCCATTTCAGTCGTACTGCAACGTTACCACAGCTGAGATCCTTTTCAAACTACAGTTTCAGCATTAATGCCTCCAAGGGACTTAGATCTTCAATCTTTCTGTGGTTTCATCTGTTCTGTATATTTGATCATTTCAGCAATCTCTGAGACTTCAGTTGTACTAGCTAATCATTTTTTTCATGGTATAGCTGCCTATTGGTACCACTTGTGCTTATGATAAGCAGAATATGTTGTCCATTTTCCCACATTTAAATGCTAGCCCTTTGGTTCCAGATGCTTTTCCTCCATAGTTCCTTATACAAGATCAGTGGTGACAAAATTGATCATAATATGTAGATATAGCCTATTCTCTGTGAAAGTATTTACCAATACTTAGCCATCCTTGAATAACAACAACCTAAAGCCAAGTTCTACCTCCAATAGACTCCTACTAACTGGTCAGATCACCTAAATTATGGATACTGTACTACTAGGACTCTACTGCTTTTCTACTGACTTTGCAGTCTTTGCTTTGTCTTTTTATTGCAGATTTAATTCTTACCTTTTCTCTCTTCTTCTGACTGAGCTTCCTTTTCTCTTCTTTCTGCCTATGTTTCTCTCTAATGCCCACTCTTGCTCTTTATCAGGTATATTCTCTCTTCTATTGTCCGTTGCCCTTTTTTGGAACCCCCTCTCCAATGTTTCCTCATGCTTTGCCTGTTTTCTCTGTAACACTTTCTCTTCAATATCCCTTTAGTGTCTGTCTTCCATGCTGTGCTTCCTCCTGCCCTTATGTTACTGAAACTCTTTGCTATGCTTGTCTCCTCTGTGTACCTACTTTTTGAAACATTCGGATTTCTTCTGCGACTAATTATATCCACATATGCCCTGTTGTGGACATCTGCTTTTCATGACTTCTTAGCTTAATGTTCGTGCCAACCTCAACCTTTGTTTGTTTCCTATATTTGAATCCAAGAACTCCAGAGAGCATAATTTATATAATGTGTAAGTCCCTCAAACAGTGGAGTCAATCTTTGTTGTATTAACAGGAAGTATTTCAGACATAAACTAGACAAGTTCATGGGAAAGGTATACTGCAAGGAAGATCTGATAACAGGGACATAAGGACAAAGGGAGAATAGTATCAAATGACCAGAAAAAAATGTTGCATTGATACCTGAACGATCTTTGTATATAGTCCAAAATCCAAGCCTTGGCATGATCTACTCCACTGACTGCTCTCAATTTAGATTTAAGTTGGTTGTAATAAAACATTATTATATATTATAATACGTTCTTTTAAAGAAGAAATTAACCCTTAAGCAACAACATTAAAAAAGGTCTTTAGATGTTCAGGAAAGGTGTACAATTAGCCACACTCAAACTTTTTATTAAATCCACAACGAAGGCATCAATTAGCAGACCAGAAAATAGCTACAAATAGTGTCAGGGCCTGCAAAAGAAGCAGTTATCGTGGGATGTCAGTTCCAGTGTCAATGTTGGATTGAACTGTAGATTACACTAGCATACTTACAGGATGGAAATACCTCTCCGCAACCAACAGTGTGGATAGTTATGTTTTGGGAGCTTAGTAGTAGAGTAGACCATCTACAAGAAAAAGCTCACAGAGAGTCCTCAAGAGAAACATCTTTACCAAGGGGTGACCAAAAGTTCCTTTTTATGCTGAGTGGTAGCTGCCTTCCCAAAGTGAAGCTGAAACAAGAGATCAGAATATTTTAAGATAACAGATGGTCATTTCTGAGAGGTCACCAAATATGGTGGGTTAAGAGGAGGGTAACAAAAAACAGTCACGTAAGTTGTTTCTGAGATCAACAGACATTATTGTTCTTAGTCCACAGGGTAGGAATTTTGTAATTACTAACCACTTAGAACTTCTTCATATCTCTGTACAAAAGATCTTAATGCATTTCATAAGGAAGTCAAATCTGCAGCCTTAGATTTTAAATTAAAAGTTTTATATTGGATTGAGGGGAGTGATCACAGTGTTTAGAAGTGCAATAGCTTTCTGTCTCTTCCTAGATTTTTTTTTGACCGTGGTGAGCCAAATACAACTGTTAGTTCTAACTCTGCTCAAGGTAATATGAATGGTATATCTTCTGGAAACTATGCCTTTCAGGAGCAACTACTTGACAGTCTGTTCAGAGTATGAGAAAGTTCTGGAATAAATCAAATTCCAATAAGGAGAATATACATTTGCTGTGGAGTGGGAGCTGGTGGAGCATGGCCATTCTGAAATACTATCAGGAAATAATTGTACAGATATCAATAAGCATATTTGAAATTACTGAAAGGGAGACATACATGCTGTGGATTGGTTACAAAGTAATTCTGTAGATAATTACTCCTTTTTGCCAAATTAGGCTGACTATATATATACAGACCATCCATAAACATTCAATTTCTTAAGCATTTGTATCACTTATTAACTGCACTAACATCAGTTAAGGTTTAGATTTCAATGTAAAGAGGGTAGGGAGGGTTTGAGGTCATTCAGTAGTTTAGACAAAAATGTTGCAGAGCAAGGAATAGGTATACAGGCAGAACAGTCCAGTATCTACCCAGTTGTAAAACAGCAGGTAACCAGTTTAGGTCATATTTGTCAAGAGTTAACATCTGAAAATTAAGTGTGTAAATGTTTTTAGCAAATAGGAGAACCTGTCTACCAATCCTAATGCACAAACTGTTATAATATCAAAAAGATTTAGGAGCTATTTTTCCAGATCCATTTTATGTTAAGCTTCCCATCTTTTAGTGTCCTGTGGGGGATATTCAGTTATGCATTAGCTGTGAAAGCTAATTAATGAAACCAACAAAAGGGTCAGTGGTAAGCTAGTCAGCATTTTTACTGGATGCAGGAAAAAGTACAATAGGTTTCACAGAACTCTTATTAGTGCTTGTGGTGAAAAGTATAATGTAAAGTAAAAATTACATTGGAAACAATGGAGACAAAGGTGAAAGAGCTCCCTGTAAGAATTGCAGGGTAGAGATTTGAGTATGCAGAATTTCAAAAGATGAACTCTGATATAAAATACTTTATTTGCAAGTGTGTTGTAACCCCCATACCTGCTTTATGGGGGGGGGGGTTCTCCCCACACCTTCTTCTTATACAAGTAACATCTTTGGTTTGCTGCACTTTAGTGTAAAGACAATGAGGATATAAAAAGAAGCCCAACTTTTAAATTCTACACACTAAGAAATCTCATCTTTAAAATTATGATGGGGACCCAAGAATAAGTTCACTAGTTCATCCATAGATAGAAGTAAATGTTACAAAAAACAAGATCATAGGGAGCACCTCCTATTTGTTTCACACTAGAGTAGTTAACAACATCAAAAAAAGAAGCAGCCAACAAAAGTACAGACAATTAATAGTGACAGAGGGAATACAGCTTAATAGAGCTATGGCTAGAAAAACTGTGAAAAAGGCAGGTATATGTTTATTCCATTTCTCTGGGAAATTACAGTAACATTTAAGAAAGTACAGTTGCGTAAGTAAACTTACCTTAACAGTAGATGTTTGAATGATCACTGCTGCCATAGACTTAGCTATATAGGTCACATCTGGGACAGTTGTTATAGCCTGCCATGGATATAACAACTGGCAAGCGTCCAAAACTTCAAGGTACCTTCCATGTACCCAGACTGTCAGCCAACTTGAGCTGAACTGACTAAAAGACAAGTTTGGGTGCCAAACCCTTCAGAGTCTTCCTGCCAACAGAGAGAGGGAGGCTGAGCCCTGAGTGGACAATTCTAGGAACAACAAACATAAGTGTCATTATCCTGGCATAAACAACACACTCAAAAATAAGGGGGATGAAAGTAGGGACCAGCTACAGCAGCAGTGACCATTCTAATATCTACTATTATGGTAAGTTTACCTACACAATTGTACCATGTTCATCATATTGATCACTGCTGTAGTAGACTTAGCTATATGGGTAGATTACCCTAGCTTACTTCATATAGAAGGCAGAAAGAGAAGAGCCCAGGAGCCCCTGGCGAATGGTCCAAGCAAAGACTGATTTGAACCTAGAAAAGGAATCAAGCGTATATTGTTTTGAAAAGGAAAAGCTCACCCAGACTCTGCCATAACTTGCTGTGAAGGAAAGGTTAGCTTGCTTTTGCTTTCTTGCATTTTGCATTACTTTTTTGACTTCATCTATTTTGTATATTGTGAATTGTTTTCTTTACTCTGTGTTTTACTTGTATTCTGCTTTTAATTGCATATTAAAACTAGGAAAGAGACATCAGCTTTGTCTCTTGTCTGTCACACAGAATTTTTCCCACCCTCCCTCCCAGCCTAGTGGTGTTGTGTTCTTAAACTCAACTGTCTTTCTAGTTCCCTGCCCCTAATATTAATTTGACCATCTATCCCCTTCCCTCTCCCATTTCCTTGACTGTTGTGAGTAAGCACAAAATTACCATTTTATGAAATCACTCCCATTCAATTATTTAAATTTTTTGGCCATTCCATTGTATTCCATGGAACCAGAATACAAAGTGCCCACCCCTTTCACTCTATCTTGCTCTTTTAAAATTAGCAGCTCTCAACTTAAGACAGCTAAAGCTTAAGTTACACACTCTTTCATATCTAACTGCTTAGTGCACACTGCAGTACTTAGGATATTAAACAATTTTCTCATCTTACCTTTAAAATCTGCAACATCTATTGCAAAACCACCAATTATTGGAGAGCCCACATTCTGCCTCTCAGTAGTCATCTTGGGATTAGTGCTTCTGTTTTCTCCTAGTGAGCGAAGTTCACATAGACATTATTTCCTGAACACTGTTAAACACCAGAAAGCCCAATAACTGCTTCATAGGTGACAGCTGGGAATTTGTGCTTATATTCCATTCCTGGTGAGAGAAGGAGCAGAATGGATTGATTCCTGACTGTTGCTGGTTGGGCAGGGACTCTCTGTTTTTAACATTCCTGATTGGTCTTGTTGCTATTCAAGGCATCTACCAGAAAAAGGCTACAACAAGCCTACAGACCCTTGCATCATCTGAGACAATACTGTGGAACACCAAACAGGCTGTGGCCTGCATCTCATCTTGGGATTGGTGCTAATGTTTTGCTTCTGGTGAGAAAAGAAGCAAAGGAACATTGTATCCCAGCAGAGTGATGCTGTGGTGAGACCAGCACTAGTAGTAGACAGGCAGTTGCCATTCATGCAACTCCCCTCTTTTCATCATTCTAGACAAGCAAAATCTTTGCTTTCAGTAAGTACTGCTTGATTTGTTTCTAACTTCAGAATATCTGCCTAAATACATCATCCTTAAATTTTCAGGGTCTACTTATTAGTTTCTCCTTAAGAGTTTGGCAGGGCCCTGTACAGACCCAGACGCATTGACATTTTCCTATAAAAGCACAATTGAAATTTTACCAATAACCAATACCTAGTTGCATACAGGATAACTAGTTTGCAGTAACAACCACTGTCCCGAGTTGCAAACTGCATACTCCTGACATTGCTTTATATTCTCACTCCGTCTAATCAATAAAAAAGGGTCTGTTGTCATGGATATGATCTTTCCCACTATCTCCATTGCCGTCTTGATGGATATGGGCATCCTGACGCAAAGTAGAAATTGCCTCATGTTTACTGACAACCAGTTAATTCTCAAACAAACTGATATGGTATGTGAGAGATGTATTTACACAATGTCACTGGAGGCAAAGCTCTCACATTAAAGTCCTCCTTATGTCAATAAGGTTGTCAGTAGTAGACACACTGTACCTACCACCAGCAGACATATAGATCCACATATGCTGTGGCACTTAAATGTAACCTTCGTAAATGCCAAAGACCTCCTAGATGAAGTACACATAACAAATACCCTCAACAGCCCCAAATACAACTTTCAAAACAACACCCAAATCAACACATACAACTACATCTCATGGATCCTCTACTTCTAAACCCATAAGGCAAGCTACCACACAAACTAACACTCTGGTCATTGGAGACTCCATCATTAGACACAATGATGTCCATCTCACCAGGATGAGTAAGGAAAAATGAATGGTCAGTTGATTATCAGGGACTAGGATCTGCAACATTACAGATACACTCAGGTCACTGGACCACAACTACCAGTATGACTCAGTCATAGTCCATGTGAGTGTAGATGTCCTGAGGTGTACCTCTTTAGACTACATGAAGATAGACATCATGGAGCTCTCGGAATGTGTCCCAGGCTGGTATGAGCCTTCCACTGAGCAGCATTTTACCATCTCCAAGGATGCAAGGATGATACCACAATACAAACAAAAAATGACTGACTTTAATAATTTACTTAGTTTCTGCTATCATTCTAAAGGGGTGAAATAATTTTTCATCATAGAAGGAGGTGGTCAACAGACCACGGTACTTTGCCAGGGATAGTCTGTACCTCTCCACTCTAGGCTTTTGAATATTAACTAAAACATTATCTTCCCCCTTAGTGCCTTTTACAGGCAATGTCAAAATGAAAGTACTTCCAACATATGAAATCAAAAACAAGAAAATCTAAAGGTATTACTGCTCAATGCTAGGAGTCTAAAGAAAACACTCAACTCCATAGAAGCTCTCTTCACTCTAGATAATGCTGACATCTGTGTGGTCATTGAGACGTGGTTTAAAGCCATGGAGAGCACACCAACAGTGCAAGGTAATAATGTCTTCCACACATTTAGACCAGCTACTACTCAGACAGGTACTAAAGGTGGAGATGTCTTGATTTACATCAAAAATAAATAAATCTCAAGGGTGGTCAAACAGAACAATGCAGTTGAGCTATTCCATGTTCAAATCACCATAGGCAAAATCCCATACCACTTCCTTGCAAGCTATAGGTCCCCGTCTATGACCCAGGAAACCAATACTATGTATTTAAACTTACTGGAAACACTTATCATCCAACCGATACCATATTCATAGATGACTTTCATTACCCCACTATTATCTGGGAATCCTATACAACACCAAACATACAGGCACAGAGATTCCTGGATTTTGTATCCCTGGACCAGACCGTCAATACACCAACCAGGGGTGCAACCATAGTGAATCCAGTCCTTAGTAATATGGGAGAGTGCTGCACACCCCCTAGTATAAGGTCAGAACACAAAATGGTCTCCTTTGAAGTAAAAATAAAACCTGGACCCCCAGCTAACACTGGAATATTTAGAACCTACTCTAAGGCTGACTTCCTGCTAGTAAGTGATAACCTGCCAAAATTACACACCCCATAAACCTGAGAACACTGCTGTTTATGCAGAACTGTTCACAAAAACCCTATGTAAGCATGCTAATAGCTGCATAGAGACAGCTGGAAGAAGTACAGAACTAACCCAAAAACCAAGCCACCCTGGTGGAATCACAAAATCAATAGGCTGTATAACAGATGGAAGAAAATCATAGAAAAAATTGGGAGGTGCAGCACCCAGTAGGTTAAAAGCACTCTCATCAGACTAAACAAACTCAGAGGACAAATAAAGTCTATCAAAGCCAAATTTAAGGTACATTTGGCTTCCCAAGCCAAGGACATCCACCAGGCATTCTTTAGCTCTGTTCACAACCTCAAAGGCATACACAATTGTGTGCAGAGCTCATTGTAAATGGAGCCACCTATACTGAGTCAGAAGATATACAAACCTACTGGTCTACAAATTCAGCTCCAACTTTACCTCTCTCTGCATCTCAACCTTCCCTCAGGAAATACCATCAAATATAACTCCCCCTGCTATCACTATGGAACAGGTCCTTAATGCTCTCTCGAATCCCAAGAATATTGCATCAATGGGCCTAGACAATATCCCAAGATGCCTTCTAAATAGCATGAAACATGACCTGTCAGGCCATCTGGAATTGCTATTTAACTGTAGCCTCCAAACAGACTTTGTGCCTCATGAATGGAGAACAGCAGCAGTCATCCCTCTGGGCCATCTTCAGACCTTGGAAACTACAGACTCATAAGTCTCACTAGTCTTATATGGAAATCCATAGAAACAATTATTTATTTAATTATTTATTTATTTGCATTTCTTTACCAGGAAAGTCCACTGGGCCAAAAAATACCCATACAATGCATACATTTGAATAACAAGCTAAACGGCTACAACACACGTTTTAAACAGAATACAAAGTATTAAGAAAGTTTTGAATGGAATACATAGTTTTCAACAAAGTAAGAAGGCAAAGTGGCTGCACATAAATCTGTCAGGAGACTGTACATGTTAACAAGGTACAGAATTAGACAGCTACCAAGAAGATGGAGGTTTTTGAAGGTAATACTGGAAGAAGGTAGGAAAGATGGGGGTAGGAGTAGGAGAGAAATAGTCAGGTTATAGGTGATGAAAAGTTAGCACATGAGCATAGCCATTGGGAGGAAAGATGTTGTCTCAAGGATTTTGTGAAGATAGAAGTATTAGTAGTGGATTTAAGTGAAGGTGGGAGGGAGTTCCAATGTCTAGCAGTGGAAAAGGTGTGGAGCAACTGACCAGTGGGGAGGTTAGATTTTTCTATTAGAAAGAGTGGTTGATTTTCAGAGTGCAGAGCTGTATTAGGGTGGTAAAGTGTAAATACAGAAGAAAGTGCAGGGTAGCTGGATGGATTGAATATTAGTTTATGGGCAGTTGTTAGTTGAATATATGTAAGAGGATGAGGAAGTTCTAGCCAGTTTACTAGTCAAAGAGATGTACAGTGGTAGGATCGGTGTTTTCCATTTGTGACGATCTTGGCAATTTTGTTACAGCATGAGTCTAGCTTAGATTTAAGGCTGGCCTGTATGTGTGTGAAGAGAGGAGCACCATAGAAAAGGGATGGTAGCAGGAAGGAGGAGGCAAGGGATTGTTTTGAGGAATAGTTGAGGAATGTTTTGTGATGGTAAAGCATTCCTAGTTTCTGGTGTGCTTTTTTGATGTTGTTGAGAATATGCATGTCGAATGTTAAGTGTTCATCTAAGGTGACACCTAGAAGTTTAGTATGTGTGACAACCTTGATGGTAGTATTATCTTGGGAGAGAACAGAGAAAAAAATCTCTGTTTATAGTAAAGCCCCTTTTAGGGGAGAATAGCATAAGCTTAGTTTTTTTAGGATTTAGGGCAAGGTGGTTGTTAGCCATCCATATTTCTGTGGAGCTGAGGGCAGACTGGGTAAGTTTCAGGAGTTCAGGTGGAGAGTCGGCACTGCAGATGATACTGGAATCATCTGTATATTGGATGATTGACCTGTCAGTGAGGGAGGAGTGGAAGTCATTGATGAAGATGCTGAAAAGTATAGGCCCTAAGATGGATCTTGGGGAACACCGGTAGTGGTACTGAGAAAAGGAGAAAAAGAGTGTTGCCATTTGGTGGTTTGTTGCCTGTCAGTGAGGTAGTTTGAGAACCAGTGAAGGGTTGAGGTAGAGATCCCTAAGTTGGATAGTTTTCTGAGAAGGAGATGGTGGGAGATAGTATCAAAGGCTTTAGAAAGGTCAAGAAATAGAGAGAAGATGAGTTTCCTGGCATCACGAGCCTGACTGACAGAGTCACAGAAGGACATAAGAGCTGTGGTGGTGCTATGGCTGGCTCTAAAACCATGTTGGGTTGCTGAAAGTAGGTTATTGTCAAGTAGATATTTAAGGAGTTGGCTGTGGATGAATTTCTAGAGCACCTTAGAGATAGAGGACAGAATGGCAATGGGTCAAAAGTTAGATATGTCATTATTGTTTCCGCCTTTGTGCAGTGGGAGTATGAATGCTTCTTTACAAATGGTGGGATCATGAGACTCTTGAATGGACTTACTAAGACGTATACTGATTGAGTAGGCAATGGAATTAGTGGCTTTTTGAAGGAATTCTGGGAGTAGGTTATCAGTGACATTATTCCATGGTTTCAGTTTTAGTAGTAGTTTCTTTACTGTGGTTGTACGGATAGGTGATAGTAAGAATTTGTGTGAGGTGGGAGTGGAGGTATTTATAATTGGAGGGTCAGAGAGGTTGGGAAGATTTTGAGGGAAGCCAGTGGTGAGATCAGGTATGACATTTATAAAATATGTGTTGAAAAGTGTAGCTATTTCAGTAGGTTTTTTTTCTGGATTTGGACAGGGGTTATTGTTTGATCCGGGGGATAGTAGTTTGTTGATAGACACCAGAAATATTTGGGATTCTGTTTGTGCTGGTCTTCTAAGGTATGATAGTATTTTCTTTTATCTTTCATAACTAGGTGCTTTACCTGGTTGTGAAGGTGTCTGTATGTTATGAGGTCAGAGGATTGTTTGTGCTTATGCCAAAGCCTCCAGGCTTTGTTTCTAGCAGCCATGTTCTGTTTGGTTGTGTTAGTCAGCGATGGGGCGTGATTAGCTTTTACACATTTTAGTCGGGGTGGTGTTAGGCTATTTAATATGTTGAGAAATGTGGAGTTGAAAAATTGCAGTGTCATCTAGGGGAAGTATTTTTAAGGGAGTCCCAGTTGATACTGTTTAAAGATTCATTCAAGTTTGTAGGGCAAAAATGATCACACAATGTCTCTTTTTAATTTCTCCAAGTCTTTTGGGTTTCTAATACCATGATGGGAATGGACCCCATTCCTAAGTCAGGGTATGATTAAAGTTCATGATAATAGTATTTTTTCACTCTTAGATGTTAGCCACTAGTGCACTTCACAGCACCCATAATGTGCCCAGTAATGACTCCTTCTGCAATTTGTATGGGGTTACATGGATTGGTAACATATCTAAATATGATTGTAAATTCTTTTTATAAGACCCGCTGCTCCTACTACTATTGGAACTGCCTGGGTATCTTTCTTCTACATGGCTTTCATTTCTTCCTGCAGATCCTGATATTTTATGACTTTGTGTCTCTCTCTGTACACAAAACACTGTAGTCACTGGGTGTGGCGATTTCAATGATCAATGCTACTTTTGTCTTCTTTTCTTGGACCACTATATCCGGTTTTCTCGCATCTATGTTTTGAACTGTTGGTAATGGGTGATCCCATGTGTTATAAACCTCATAATTTTCTATGATGCTTTGTGGCTCATGTTTCCAGTGCTTTCAGCCACTTCAGTACCATAGTGTTTGCACAATCCCCAGTGCAACAGTCTCACCACATTATTATGCCTTTCAGCATATAGTCCTTCTGCCATTAGTGTGTTGCAACCTGCAACAAGATGTGTGACTGTTTCCAGTTCAGTTCCACAAAACCTACATTTGTCTGTTTCTCCCACATGTTCAATGGACTTTGTAAACCAGCATGTATGTAGCCCACTATCTTGGGCTGACAATATTAACCTTTCATCTCTTGGTTTGAATTCACCTCTCCTTAACCATGACTGCATTTGTTCTTGATCACCATGAGGCTCTTCCAGAAGTTTTCTATACTTGCAAATATATTTATGTGTTTCCACCTTTCTTGCCTTTTCATCTGGTCCTAAACCTTATATTCTTTCTTTTGTTTTTTGGCACATTCAGTTGCTGCCTGATTTTTACCCACTTCTGATTTGATTTCCATTCCTGCTTAACGTCGATATACATCTGCTAGATTAAGCAGAGACATCATCTTAGATTTATTCTCCTCATATTTCAAAACTTTCACTGCATTTAGATCTTATGAGGTCAGTAGATATGTGTGGGGTCCTACGATTGCAGATTTATACATGTAATCAATTTTAAGGAGGCCCATCCCTCCTTCGGAATGGGGAATATATAATCGTGGCATACACTGATTTTTATAAATCATTTGGTGAGCTTGAAGCATCCTTCTTGTTTTAATATCCAATCTATCCAACACTTTTTGGGGCCAGTCAATCACTCCAAAACTGTAAGTTAGGATGGAAGAGCAAATTGATTTATAGCTTGGATCTTGTTCCCAGATGTCAATGCTGTTCTCAGGATTAATTTAAGTCTTCTAAAGTATTCCTTACTGAGTTTTATTTGCATTTGTTCATGTTTTATTGCTGATCCTTCAGCAATTCCCAAGTATTTATACACTCACTCTTGCTCAAGTTCTTTTATATCACATTCTTGTCCCAAACTAATGTTTTCATGGTGCTGCAGTTTTCCTTTTTTAAAGGTTGCTTTTGCACATTTATCAAGACCAAATGACATTCCAATATCATCTGAAAATGTTTTGAATAACCTGCAGCTGTGCTTTCAGTTCCTCATCCGATGAGCTATACAGTTTTAAATCATCGACAAAAAGAAGATGAGAAGTCATTAGACTTTGTTGTTTTCTAGGAGCCAAATTGTAGCCATGACCTATGCTGTTAAGAAAACAGCTTAATGGATTAATGGCAAGGCAGAATAGCAACAATGATAGAGAATCACCCTGGAATATCCCCATTGAATTTTTATCCCTGGGATAATAATCTGTCCTTTATCATGGCTTAATTGCAACGTGATCTGCCATTGTTTCATGGTTACTGTAATGTAATCAATCAGTGTAGGGTGTATCCTACAGATTTTTAAACACTCTTTTATTCATGAATGTGGGATAATATCAAATCCTTTTTTCTAGTCAATCTATGCCATACTTAGAGTCTTCCCCTTCTTATAGTTCTCCACTATAACTTTGTTTAACAACAAATGATCCTTTGTTCCATATGACTTTCTTTTATTGCCCTTTTGTTCTACTGCCATAATTGAGTTTTCTTCTAAATGACTATAAACTGTTGGTGTCAGTTCCCATGTATAGTTTATATGTTGTTGGAAGACAAGTTATTGGTCTATAATTTTTTTGGGTAGCTTGCAGATTTACTCTTAAGTAAGAGTATTGATTTTCCTGTTGTTAACCAGTGCAGTGTCTGTTCGGGGTGTGCATATAAATAGTTCTTACTCATGGCTAAATCCTCGTGCAAAGAAGTTAATACTGTAAGCCAAAAGTTAGGTACTGCATCTGGGCCTGGGATTTTCCAATTAGAGGCTTTTCTTAACTTTATTTCAATCTCTCTGGCTGTTATTTCATCCCATTTCATATCCTGTACCTTTAACCCTCTTATTCTTTCTTTTACTTCTTCTATCCATTTAGCATCTTTTTTATGTTCCACAGGATCTTCATAGATACTAGTCCAAAATATATCTATTTCTTCTTTTTTTGGCAGTTTTTCAATTCCTTTTACCTGATTTCTAATTCTGTATAAATTTTTTTTGGAACATTAAATTGCTTATATTGCACTTTTCCTAAATATTTATATACCTATCTTATAAGTCTTTCCATCTGTGCTGAAATTTTTAGTTTGTTATCTGTGATAGTACATGATAGATCCTGGTCTGTTCTAATACTGCGCATTGCTTTTATCACATCTATCTTTCGTAGTATTTTTGTTGATCTGTTCCCTCTTCTATAATCTCCTAACAGTGACATTTCTTGTCTTAGCTGTTTTGTAGTTGTCTCTATTCGATATTTCCATGATAGTATTTGCTTTCACCACTTCCTTTCCCTCGCTACCCTGTGTTACTGTGGTAGAACTTTATCAGTTATTAATTTAGCAGCACAGCAATATATTCTATTTACTTCTGTTATATCACATGGGTCTCTATGAACAGTCCTAATTACAGTATTCATTTGTTTTATCAAACTTCTGACTTTTGGGGTTTTATTAACTTTCTGCAGCCTATTTTTATCATTGATCTTGATATATCTGTCTATGTATGTTAAATCAAGCAACTCTTCTCTTAACTCATTTTCTTCCAAAATGAGGGTACATCCTTTATTTTCCGTTTCCTGTGAGAATTCTATAGAAGAGTCAATAACATCTTCCTGTGGCACAGTCTCTTCAACTTCATTATGTGCCATCCGTTGTTCTATCATATGGGAACTCACTGGCTTATCACTCCTCAACATTGACTGCATCAGAGTTTCCACAGTTTCATGTTCCTTCCTTTGCTGTCTAGCTTCAAATAAATGTTTATACTGGTTTCATTTGGAAGGCTCCAAAATATCTTGATATGGCACCTGACCAATTGCTTCCTGTTCCACTGGTTTCCCCTCAATTTGGATACCCATTGCTCTATCCTGTTGTGGTGCATTCGATTTTCTACACTAAATCCTTCTCTTTGCAGCTGCTCCATAACCTCAATTTCTATTTTTTGACTTCTCCATTACTAATCTCTTTTTCTACTTTTCCCCTTAATCTCCTTATTTTTTGTATTGTAAAGGTTTCCATATCCAGATTCCTTTGCCCGTATTTCTCTTCAAATATCTTTGGTGCTGCTCTTTTTGTATTCATTAGTTTTGCTTTCTACTTTGCATAAATATTACACCATTTTAAATCTCTTTTCCTTTCCCATGTTCATATTTCTTCTTCACATGTCTCCTGATCTTCTTGCTTTTCCTTACTCTGGGGACTCACTCCACCATGCTGTGATTTAGTCTGTGTTAGACTTTCTATATTAAATCTTTTACTTTGCAGGCACTCCTTAACTTCAACTTCTGTTTCTTTAACTGATGCTTTACTAATCTTCTTTTCCACATTACATCTTTGTGCTATTAATTTTTTATTGTGAAATGTTCCATATCTGGATGCGTTTGCCTGTATTTCTCTTCGAATATCTTTGAGACTGCCTTCTCTATATTAGTTAACTTAGCTTTCTCCTTTGCATAAATATTGCACCATATCAAATCTCTCTTTCTTTTCCATGTCCATATTTCTTTTTTATATTTTTCAACTATCTTTAAGTTTTGTTGTTTATATTTTTGCACTTCCTCAGATGCTTCTTTTTCCAAACAGATCAAAGTTTCTTGATCTATATACTGTTTTTCAAAAATCTGTTGTATTAATTAACATAAATTTGTGTTTGAAGCTTCTGATAGTTTTTATTGCAGAAGTATTTTTCTTTCCTGTAATTTCTCTCTTAATTGTTTTGTATATCTTGTGTCTGGAAATTCTAGGCTCTTTACATAATAATAACAGTACACAATTTCGTTCTTATCCTCAGTAGTCCACTCTATCGTCTTTATGGCTCTTTTTTGGCCAAACAATTTTTGTGATTTTTGTAGACTACTGCTCCCTTCTGCAACTGGGGGGGGGGGTTCTTCCCCCTGGACCTGGCCTGGCTCCATTGTAGGAATGTTTCTGTATTTTGAGGATTCTACACTGTCATTTTTTCCAGTCCTGGCACCAGTGCACCTACCAGGATTGGGCACTTTTTTATCCTGGGTCTTGTGCACACTCCTATCTCTTTTTGTTTTTAACTTACTTCTGTCCATGATATATGCTATATAAATACTGTCTATATATCAGTGTTGCTTCTTCGAGATTTTGTGAAAAACAGGGTCCACCTTGTGAAGGTACTCACCAAGACTTGAGGATGAATTCCGTTTCAGCATTACTACTTTCCTTTGCTTGCTGAATTTTCATCTCTCCATTAGGACCCCTTTCATCTCTCCATTAGGAGCTCTTTCATCTCTCCATTAGGACCCTGTGTTCTGTATATTCCCCCTGGCAATAATATTCCCATCTCTGGTGTTTCTGAACTGATGTCTATTTAATGTTGATGTGATATTACATATGATTAAGGCAGGTAAGTGGTCACTGATACTGTTTGGGAGAGTTCCTGTGGTGGAGATTTTGTTGGGGTTAGAGACCATGATCAAATCTAAGACTGACCCACAGTTGTTGTTTTTATTGGGTCTGGTGATATCAGTGATTAGCTGGGTGTAGTTATATAGGTTGATGTTAATGGAAGAGTGTTGATCTGAGACATCAAACCAATTAATATTAACATCGCCAAGAAATATTGATTCTGTTATGGATGTCCAAGCTAGGATTTCCTCTAAGATGGGAATATTATTGCTAAGGGGAATATACAGAACACTGATACAGAGGTTTTTATTTTCATTATGTTTTAGGAAGGCTATCAGGATTTCTGCTGTAGAGAAGTTAGGTATGGGTGAGTTGTATGGGACTATGCTGAAGGTGGTGGGGTAGATTAGTGCTACCCCCACCACATTTTCTCTTTGGTATATTAGAACGCAGGCATGCAAAGCCAGGGGGAAGGAATTCTGAGCTTTTTGTGTATGATTTTAGCCAGGTTTCTGTAGTGACAATTATGGCATGTCTGTTATGTGTAATCCAGGCATGGAAGTTGGGAATTTTGTTTCAAATGCTTTGCATGTTAATTGTGGTTAGATTTATAGATTTGTAGAGGCTATGGCAGTTGGTTGAGGAGGAAAGAGGACCTGGATTGGGATGGATGTCACCACTTATGGTTAGTTTGGAGTGTTTAAGTGGAGCAGTAGTGAGCTCCTGCTTCTTTTTTATGTTATGGTGGGGTAGGTGGGATGGTTTATTTTATCATTATTATTTATGGGGAATATTTTTAGTTTGAAACAGAAAATGTTGTCATTTTTGTATAGGTTAGAAGATATATTGGAAAAGAGACTGAGAGGTTGACTTTGAGTGGAGGTTATGGAAGTGGGTTTGAGGTAAGAATTATTAATTTGTAGTGGGGCAAGTTGCAGTAGGAGGGTTAAAGGTAACAGGAGACTGAAAGGTGTTAATTTATTCATAAGTGGCATTTTGCTATGGTGGGTTGTATAGAGGTAGAGTTGTAGGTTAGCAGATATGTAGGTAAATATGGTAAAGTTTAACAAGTAGTGGGAGGTGGAGGAGTAGACTAGGTGTAGTTGTTAGTAGGAGGATAAGCACGTATGTGTAGGTTAGCAAAGTGTTAATTAGCAGAGTGATTGGAAGGGGACAGTGATTGGATGGGAGTTAATGAGGGGCGGAGTTGGGTGAGAATAAATGTAATTGAAGTGGGGGTTGGTGGGAATAGGGTAGTGTAGGGGAGCAGAGTGAGTCCGAGCATAGCGAGGGTGAACAGAGCAGGTAGGACCACAGGAAAGTGAAGAGGTTTGAAGAGAAACTATCTGTTTAGCAGGAAATCAGATTACAGAGAATGAGCACAGGGACAATGGGTGGAAGGGGTGTAAAAAATGAGGTATGTGAAACTGCAAAGCATCTAGGTGTGTGCAAGCTGGAGTAAGGGGTACATACAGAGGAATATTATCACCTCTGGGAGGCCAGTTTTAATCTAAGTCAAAAGAGTAATTAAATTACAAACCCTATGATCCTAAAAGAAAACTGTAGTTAGAGTGACAAAGAGGAGTTCAGATGGTGGGCTGAGGGTGATTTCACAAGAACAGAGGAGGGGTACTGAAAGGGGTTGAGTAGGTAGTGTGCACGCCACTAGCCAGTACTTATTGTAAGCTAGAGCTCATACATTTAACAATTGCAAGAAACAATGGACATGGAAATGATCAGTAATGATATAGTAACCTCCAGACACTGGATCCAACCAAATTTAGCTTTGTAAAGGGCAGGTCATGCCTACTCAACCTGGTGGACGTCTTTGAGAAGGTCACCAAAGCATTGGATGAGGGAAAAATGGTTCACACTGCTTACCTTGACCTGGCCAAGGCAAGGCATTTGATAAAATTCCCCACTCAGACATTGTTGACAAGCTCAAGAAGTTAGGTACAAACCTGTATGTCACCTGGTAGATAGCCAACTGTCTCAAAGATGCAACCCATGAAGTTAGAATTGGGGAGTCCACCTCTACAAAGAGGCCAGTCACAAGTGGAGTCCCTCAGGGATCGGTCCTTAGATCGCACCCTTTAGGCATCTACTTCTCTGAAGTCAAGGCCAATATCAATGGTCTCTGGTTGACTAAATTTGCAGATGATTGCAAATTAGGAGCTGTCATTGAATCCCACACCAATACAAACGTTCTCCAGGAAGAGGTGACACAGACAAACAACTGGTGTCAGAGTCATGGACTAAAACTAAATGCCAATAAATCCCTAATAGTATCCTTTGGGAGGTCATCCACCCCTGGTAACTATCATATTGACAACACACCCCTTAGAGTTGACCCAGTAGATAGGGACTTAGGGACACACATAGTAATCTAGCCTTTGAACATCATGTGTCTACAGCAGTGAGTAAATCATTCTATGTTGCCCAACTTATAAATAAATGCATGGCATCTAGGTCCAAGGAAGTCATTGTTCCACTGTATTCAACATTCATCACAGCCATCGTAGAGTACAATGCACCCTTTGGTATGTATCTAAGCAGGCATATCCAATAACTGGAATTTCCATAGAGGCTCCTCACTAAAAGAATATGGGATATAAGTAAAATGTCCTATGCAGATCACCTCAAGACCCTATCCCTGTATTCTGTCTCCTACAGGCTGTTGAGGGGAGATCTATGTCTGGCATACAGATCATTGTCAAACCCCACTCTGATGTACTTCCTACATATCCACAAAACAAACAGCACCAGAATTACCCATTCTAAAGACTTAAGCCTTTGATATAAATAGGACCTGCTGGACAGACATGTATGTATCCCAGAGACCACCCTATCTCTGTAACAGGCTCTCCATCCACGCGAAGCAGATTTCCTTCCTAATCCAATTCAAGTGCTACTTGAACAATTGGATGGTGAACAGGAAATTCATCCCTGGCTTGGCACCTACATCTCTAATGGACACATGCAGACTGTAAATAGTTCATCTTCCAGGCCCCTACTTGTAAATATTTAATCTCCCACGCCTTTGTTATACTTATCAACTGTACCAAAACTTATCAGAGATTTGGGATGCATGGCTAGGCTTAAAAAGGCCCTTGTGGTGCTTAGCCTAGTAAACATCTATGAACCTGTAAACCTATGTACAGAGGACCAAGTAGCAGCATCTAGAATACTTCTAGAATACAATTATTTTCAAAAAGCCATATATGAAGCCAAGGCCCTTGTAAGGTAGTCCTTGATTTTGTCTGGAATAGATTTGTTATGGTGAGTATAACAAAAGGATATTGCCTTAGACAACCATGTTTCTGTTTTGACACAGGTTGTCTCTTCTTCTTACCTTTGCCAGAAATTAACAGTTGATCTGAATATATGAAATATTTACTTCTGTCAACATAGTACCTGACTTGTCTATGGACATCCAAGGTATGGAATAGGTTTTCGCTCTCATTTTAGGTTCAGGAAAGAAAATAGGGAGAAGGATAGTATGGCTTAAAGTCAACTCACATATGACTTAATGCATAAAGGAAAGATTAGTACTCAAAGAAACCCTGTCCCTGTAGAAAATGAGATAGGGTTGACTCTCCATAAGCACTTGCAACTCAGATACCCAGCTTGCAGAAGTCAGAGCAATCAGTTAAACTGCTCCCATGTTAATAACTTGAAGTCAGCTAGGGCAGATCCCGTCTGTGAGGAAAGTTCTGGAAATTGTCTGTAGCATTTTACAAAAGAAGGAAGAACCACAGTTGCCAGAACCAGGGGGGAATCATCACAATGATCATGGAGGATTCCTTCTGATACTTCAGAAATACTCTATATATTAGTGGAAAGGGTGGAAACGCAAACAGGAACATTCCTGTACATGGAACGAAAAGCATCTGTCTTCTAGGTCTTCAAGTATGGAGTCCTGGAATGGAATTTTGGCAGTTGATTTTTTTAGAGAAGAGACAAAGAGGTCTACTTGAGGAAGGCAACACAGATGGATCAAATCTTGAAAGACCCCCAATCTTGTTTCAGTTTGTGAGCATCTTCCCTGCTCCTTCTCAGCCTGTCTGCCACACACGTTTGCTCTGACAGAATGTAGGATGCCTGTAGAGTAAAACTGGGCTGTGAAACTATATCCCAAGTTAACATGGCTAGCCTGCAAAGAGGGTTCTGGGTTGCCTTGCTCATTGATGTACAGCATGACTCTGGTATTGTCTGTTACAACTTGAAGAGATCTTGGAGACCAAAGATGATTCATAGAGTTGAGTGCCTTGATCATGGCAAGAATCTCATTTATATTTATGTGTTTCTGTCTGTCACTGGTGCCCCACACTTGCTGAGCTTTTATCCCTCCTGTAACTGCTCCCCAAGCAAAGTCTAAGACGTCTGTGATTACTCATAACGTTGGAACAGGGTTAGAGAACGGGAGATCTGAATTTACGGATATCTGTTATCTCCACTAAATTATTTCGTCTGACATGCCCCAGCTCTAGGATTAGAAAAGACAAAGGGTGCTGGTGCTGGGATGAAAGAGACTTCAGATACCACTGTATCTTTCTCATGTGGAGTCTTACCAGCAGTATCATGAGAATCATAGAAGCCATGACACCCAAAATCCTGTGGTATTTCCTTGCAGTGACCAAATTCCAAGTGGAAAACATTAGGAATGGATCTAGATATAGATCCATTTTTTCATGTAGGAGAAAAGCTCTTTGTACTGAGGTGTTTAGTTGCATCCCAGAAACGCAATCCTGTGTAAATGGGTTGACTTTTGAATTTTGTCTTGAAATCTCAGCTTATGTACGAGATCCCTTACCCAAGAGGGAGATTTCTGGTGCTTTGGAAAAGTCTCTGCAGTGATAAGCAAGTCATCTAAATGTGGAAAAAAATATGCATTCCCTGTAGCCTGTAACTGGACACTTTGTGAACACTCTTGGTGCAGTCAATAGTCCAAAGGGTAAGGCAGACAACTGATAATATGATCCAGGCTCAAAAAATCTTAAGAAACATCTGAAGTCTGGATGAATCGGGATATGATTATAATCATAGTCTAAGTCTAGTGTTACCAAGAAACTTGAAAGAGGAAGAAGAAATAATAGTTATTGAAGTGACTTTATTTTGAATTTGGGTACTATCAGAGACAGGTTTAGGAATGAAAGATCTACAGCTTGTCTCCAAGTATTTTCTTTCTTTGGCACTAGGAACATCCTTGAAAAAAGACTTCCCCATCTAGGAAGGACAAACTGGTTTTATCACTCCTTGGGAGAGTATGTGATGAAGAACCATTTGAAATAAAACAGTCTGATCTGGAGGATGAGGAATGACCCACTGGAAAGGAGGAATTTCCTCCCACTGCCATCTGTAACATTGATGAATGACCTCCAGAACCCATTTTTCTGAAACTATGTGTTGCCACAGACAAAAAATGGAGATTCAGACTTTCTGGAAGAAAAAACAGACCAGGGTGGGAGGGGATCATATGTCTCTTGAGTAGTCATTCAGACATGTTGGACTGTCCATGGTTTAGGGAGGTTCAAGGTTTCTTTTTGGAACCCCCTTGTCATTTCTTTTAAATGTCTGTTTACCTGTATCTTGTTTATACTGGTTGTACTGCTTTTTGCCAAAACTGGATGAAAAGTTAGAAATTCCCTTAGAAAATTTGGCAAAGGAAGGCTGAAAAAGTCTTAAAGATCTCCTGGATCAGCTTACTCCTTTCATCACACTTTATGATCACCTCTGCAGCAGCATTACCAAACTTTAAACCTCTGTCTTAAGGTGAATTTAAAATCTAATTTTAACGTCATCTGGGTGGAGAGGAGAATACAGCCAAGCAAACCTCCTTATAATAGTACCAATAGCCATAGCACGGGAAGAAGTATCAACAGAGTCATACACACACTGTAAACAATAAGTAGTGACTGCTACAACAGAGGCAGATTTTTCCTCGTAAGAAGAAACTGCAGATAAAACATTCCTCATACTTTCACAATTAGAACAAATCAAACATTCCTCATACTTTCACAATTAGAACAAATAAAACATTCCTCATACTTTCACAGTTAGAAAAAATAAAACATTCCTCATACTTTCACAATTAGTCAGAACAAACTTTAGTATATGAGCCTCACAATTCAAAATTCTGAAAACCAAATATGCATAAGTATACACTTTTGTCCCATGCTTATCCATAATAATTGATAATCAATAATAGGATTCTAATGAACTAAGTGCATAGCAGCAGTTGGATCAACTAAAGCTATAACTGTTGGTTCAGGTTTTTGAATAGTGTACAAACATTTAAAAGACTGAAGAACCTTATACATTTTATTTGCCTTTTAGGGGCAGCTGGCTGACTATCACAAAATTGCAGGCAGTGACACACACACACACACACACACACATCCTCTATAGCAAACAGAACAGGAGGAATGGGTGTAGGTTCTGGAAAATCCTTCTTAAACAACTCAAAAACTATTTTCTGAGGGACTGAGAAACCTCAGTGTTCTCCCACTGAAAATATGGCACATTCTGGCCATGACTCAGAGAGAGAAACCACGAAAGGAATAATCAGAAATTGAGCTTTCTTCTGAGTCTGAATCAAAAATCTGAGGAAAAAAAATTATCTAACATTTCATCTTCACGTTCAGATTCACAAGCTTGAATCTCTTCAGGAAAAGAGGTTTCCCTCTTTCTTTTATCACAAACTACTTTACAAGAAGGATCGATAGTCTGAATTAAACCATGAGTCATACCCAGTAAACTACGGCTGTCCAGAAAAAGTTGAATAGGAGGATACACGCTTAATTTTCTGGGTTTTTTTTTGTTTTTTTTAAAGGAAAAATTGAGCCAACCTTGTTTCTAATGGCAGCAGCAGTTTCACCAGTGATGAGTACAGCATTCTGACACAACAGGGAAGCCTTTCCTTTTCCCTCTCCCAGGACTGACAAGAGTGGCTCTGTCTTGCCCACCGAGGGGATCCAACAGCTGTAGTGGATAAGGCTAAGCCCTGGTCCATAGTGGCAGTAGGTTCTACAACCAAGGGATCCAGAGTAAAAGATAGATTGCCTGAGGTACAACAAATGCCCACAGCAGAGCCACCCACCAACAGTTGAGGCAAACTGCTAACTTTGTGGTGGCAAAGCTGTTTGCTTATTTTTTTATTGTGACTAAAAGAAGGACTGACCATGAGACCCGTAGTTTGTTGCATAGTCAAGCCAAAAATGCTGCCTGTTTCCCTTGGAAGAGAAGCAGCAAATGGCAGCAAAAACTACAAGTCTTGAAAAGTCACTTTTTTGACAAAAATACTTTTTAATTCCCACAAAAGTAAACTAAACATTATTTCTCCACAGAAAAACATGTTTTTAGTTACTTTACACAACTTTTACACTGACAGGAAAAAATAGAGTGCCCATTTAAAAGTACAATGCAGTCTTGTGGCAGTCCATTGAAACACAAAAGTCCAAACTTAAAATAACTTTCCTGAAGAGAAAAGTGATAAAACAGTAACAATATTTAGAAAATGTAAATTTTCCACCCGACAGAACAGCACCTGATGACCACAGATCCTTGTAACCCTCAGAGGAGTGTACTCTTCAGTGTCAATAAAGCTCTGAATGGCTTTGACCTCAAACTTGAGCTGCCTGACAGTTTAGGTGCATGAAAGGTGCCCTGAATCTTTGGAAGCTGCCTGTCTGTTATATCCTTGGCAGGATAACTGGGTAGAAGCCCATTTTCAATATTTTCAATATAGCTAAGACTACTGCAGCAGTGATCAATACGATGAACATTTTGAAGTATTTTGGTACTGGAAAAACATGAGTTTTGAAGAAATTTGATATTGTATAGCAGAAAACATTCATTATAACTAGTATTTATTATATTATTTCTTCCAAATCTGCTTTGTTTACTTTTGCTTTATTGAGTAATTTGCTTTAAATTTCCTTATATTTATAGATAAGGCATAACAATCAAAACAACACTTGGCTGATAACCAGAAGTTGGCAATCAGCAATGTAATTCCAGGACTTTATTCTTTTTTAAATAAATATAAGGGAGAACAAAGCAAAGATGGACTGCGGAAGAGCCTGTTGTTAATATGCAAGTTTTCAAAGGCAGACTGATCTGCTTATAGAGACACGTCAAGGAGAAACGGAATACTTAATTAAAATATTTTATTTATTTATTGACATTTGATTACCAGGAAAGTCTGACTGGGTAGAAGCCCATTTTCAATGGAAGCCTGGAGAGAAAATCTTCAAATTACTACAAAATAATTTAAGCACAATAATTTTCAATCTTCAAAAATAAAACAAAAACATCTGCCATTTAAACAATTATAACAAATAGTCATAACATGGGTTAAGAATTGATACAAGTTATATGACAATCATTTATAGAGATTTTAGACAGTTTGTTTGTCTTTTCCCAGTTAGGAGTCACCACAGAACAACTCCAGTCCCCTAATGATTGGCAGTAGATTTTTTTTTTATGGTGCCAAGTTGCCAGCCCAACAAAGGCACACCCATTCTCATACATGTCTTTCGAATACCACTTGACCAAGGGGAGAAAATGCAGACTTCACACAGAAGGCACTCCAGCTGAGAATCAAACAGGAGAACTTCTTGCTGTGAGGCAACAATGCTACCACTACACCACCGCGTCTTATAGATTTTAGACAGTTTGTAGAGAAATGAAAAGTAAATTACTCTAATACAAACAAGAACTGCAATATGAAGTACTGACCAAGTAGCAAATTCAAAAACAAGTCTAATAACAGTATCTTCCTAATATATCTGTAAAAAGTATGACTCCATTACACACTAAAACTCAGAAAAAAGACTGTGATCTCTCTGTAGATTTACGTTACATCTTCACTTGTGGTGCATAATGTCTTTAGCTTTCAGTGCATGCAGATTACATCAAGTAGCTTGATTATTCTGCATCTTTACACCCCCAAGAGAAAAAGAAAAAAAAACATATAAGCTCAAGTACATGCTCTCAGGTAATGAGTATTACAGAACAGCATATGCAGTAAAGCAAATAAGAATGGATTCAGTGCAGTATACAGATTTTTCAACATAACATTTTAAAAATGAATATAAAGTAGGACAAGAGCATTAAGATCTCTTCTGCACCAGAGGCAGCTGTAAAGTACATTTAAGTAGTCCAGCAGCAGTATTGTATGCATTGCAATCTTCATGCAGACAATGCTTTTGTGTCTGTGTAGGATTAATTTACTCAGTTAATAAAAAATACAATTCTGAGATTAGACTTTTCATGCTAGCAGATGCTTTGAAGATGAATGACTGAGTGACAGGAAAACACAGCTGCAGTGGTCAGTGGAAAAAAAAAATCACTTCTGTCACAATTTTAAGTGACAAATGAATAGGACTTATCAAAGACTGCTATTTTAAGCACAATAATTTTCAATCTTCAAAAATAAAACAAAAACATCTTCCGTTTAAACAATTATAACAAAATAGTCATAAGTTAAAACCTCAATGGACATCACACTAATATACTCAGTAACTAATCAGATGACAGCACAAGCTGCTGTAAAGAGTTCCATCCACTCTTTTAGTTAATAATAGACAGTACTTTAAGAACACTGCCTATGCAAACTACCCAGATATGCTGTTTAATTAGATGCTTAACAGGTTCTAGTGCATGTATATTAATCCAGTGTAGATTTCTGCAGAGTTAGCTATGCTGGAGAAATGCATAGGTCGCTTTATATATATAACAACTGTCTTAAACCTTTAATCTAGCATTAAGCTACAGGTCTGATAAGTGACTTATTCTGAATTCTTTCTACAACATGATAAGAATGCAGGTCCAGATCCTGTTTCCTGAAGCTCTTTGTTCTGCCTCCGTCAGGCTGAACTCATCTGCCTCTGTCTCAGAATTCAACATGTAAGTGAACAGTTATACAGCACAGAGGTCTGAACTGCACTGATGAACTTCCTTAAGCTGATGTTCTTTTAACACTCTTGCTTTATTATATAACAGGACCAATGATAAATTAAACAGGTTTTGTTCATCTTGTAAAATTACTCCTCAGGAAAGGAAGGGTAATTTAGAAGATTTGCCTTTTTCTCCCCCATGTTTTGTATTGATTATAGAACTGACATAGGAAGAAGAGATGAGATGTGGACATAATTTAAACTGATTAGTCTGATGCTGTCATTTTTTTGTATATGATGAATTAAAATAATAGAACAGGTACTGAAATGGCAACAGTACAATTATTTATTTTATTTACTTTTCACTTGGATGAGCAGACTGCTGCTGCTACTTCAGGGGATTTTCTTGCATGACACAAGCCCAGGCAATTCATGCAGAGATGTAGAACTGCATCATATATTAAACAGCATTATCATCCCTCATTTCCTAATTCTTAAACAGCCAATGTAACGAGTGTGTGTGTGCGTATAAGTACAGCTTATCTGAAAATCGCATACTATGTTCGCAATGCACAGACAACTTACAAGCAGCATTAGATAACAGACAAACTGGATAGTATTGTTAATGGATTTCATTAATCTGGTGTCAAGGAAACATTTGCATTCAGCTACTGCTGTTAAATGCTTCAGCGGCTTCGCTTTAGATAATGAGTGGAAATAATTTTGTCAGCCTGAGGTAATAAGGTTGTTCTGGAACTTAGCTTAAAGGCTGGAATGAGACACTGAAGACTTCATAGCTTTGTTTACTAAAAATTGAGCCTGGCCCTCTCAGAGGCACATGTAGTCTGCATTTCATAATTAATGTATTTCAATGTATGACTTAAACTCTCATTCCCTCTCTCTCCATCTGTACTCCATTCACTCTGTACCCTTTACTTGCATATCTATATCAGTTACTTGAATAGTTACCACCTGTCTCACATCAATGTACCTGCTTACCTGTAACTCAGGTAAATTGTTGCTATCTTTATAAAACTTTATTTTTTACATCTCTGTATGTACTTGCAACTCATGCAACTTTTATATTATCTATATAAAGATTGTACGTCTGTATGTAACTGGAGCTTTTCTTCCCGAGCCTCCACTGAAAATTGATTTTTTCTGACCCAGTCGGACCTTCCTGGTAAACAAATGTCAAATAAATAAATGAATAACTCTGACTTTTAATACACTATTATTTATTATTATAACCTGCTGATGTGTCCAAATATTCTGTTATGGCAATGACATCATTCCCTGTCTACTGTCCATTTGACCAATAACCCATAGTTGGGAGCAGGTAATGTGAGATCTAACCATTAGGGTGAAGCCTGGGTATTTAAATTAGTCCACCAGCCATGGATAAGCATGAATGACTCACAAACAGCAGTGGACTGGTGTTATCTTTTAATGCTATAATTTAAAAAAAAATGAAATTGCTGTTTTTTTATTTATTTTTTAATAAGAACACTTTATCTCTAAATTTCTTTTTCAGTTGTTTTTGCTTTGTTTTGTTTTCCTGCGATTTCTCCAACTAGGGATGAAATCCTACTGTACTGGACATGTTGTATATGTACATGCCAATGCTTGCACAGTATACTAGAAAAATGCTGTTTTTTTTTTTCTTTCTTTTTGGGACTGAGGATTCTGCAGTCATCCTACTGTTTATGTGAGTGTGCTTGTGGAATCCTTATGTCATGTTTGTGAGTTGTATACATTTTTTTAAATAAAAACTGAAATAGGCTCACGTAGTGCAGAACTGTTCAAGAGATCCAATACTTTATAAAAAACACATGGTTGATTAAAACATACACTAAAAATTATGGTAGTTGTAGTGGTGAATACTAAAAAATATAGTAGTAAGTAAATACTAAGAAAACAGTTCACTAAATTACCAGGGGAAACTTAAAACATTAGTATAACTGTTTTTAAAAATAAAAACGATTAAAACAGTTTAGCACTTTAGTCATTACACATATTGGACTTATTCAGAACTATTCTACATTAAGACTCCCTTCCATTAAATACCTAATAAAACTCACATAATAAACCTCATCAGTTAATTAAAAGGGTTTATATTATATGATCAAATGCTAGAAATAGTGAATGTTGTATTATCAAACCCAAATGCACAAAACCACAAATTTTCGAAGGAACAGATCAGAGAATTTTTTCTCAGGGAAAAAAAATTGCTAATCCAAAAAAAAAAAAATGTACAGGCAACATAAAGTGTGTGTGTGGGGGGGCTTCACCCCACATACCCTCAATGTGGGGGGCTGTGCCCCCCACACAACCCACCTTAAATATACCAAATCTGAGATCGCACCACAGTGAAGAAAACAGCAAAGTCTGGAGAACGGCCCAGAGATTTTTTTTTCCCTGGGAAAAAAATTGCTGATCTATTCCTTCGATATTCTGTGGTTTCATGCATTTGATTCGCCAAATGAGTGTTCACTATTTCTAGCATTCGATCATGTAATAGAAATCCAACTAAAAGGCAGACCAATTTAAAAATTAAAGTTAAATGACTACCAATATTTCAGAGTTAAAACATCACCATCATTAAAAAGTGTTAGAAAATATACACAGTAAAAAAATATACACGGTAAACAATGAGTCCATAGTAAGAGAAACCTTAAAAATACTAAAAAATAAAAAGGTTGCTTGTCTATACAGTTTAAAAATACACAATCCAAACGTGATCAAAGTTGAACATCTTTAAATTTCAAAACATATTAATTTAGACCTTTGTCATTAGCGGCATTAAGTTTTAATTGCCATAGTAACTCTCTCATTTCTAATTTTGTTTCCAAGGAACCTTGTCTACTATCCATTGGTACTATTTCAACTATGCCAAAAACTCGGTCCCTATCACATCATCGAAAACACATTCTATCGAATGCATTTTCACCGAACTTAAAATAGAGAACAGGCAAAATAGCGAAGCAGCTTTTCAGCAAATTCTTTCCCTGGGAAAGAAGTCACTTGGCCGCTTCGTTAGTTTGCCGTGTTTTTCACTGTAGTGCGGTCTTGGAGTGCGGTCTCAGAGATTCCCTTATCTGGTATGGGTCCCAAACGTAAATGTGCAATAGTTACTGACCTTAGGGTTAGGGTGCAGGTTAAGGTAAGTGCATATATAGTAATACATTTAGCATACACCTTAGGGTTAGAAGTAGAGTTTAGTTGAGTGTATATATGTTTACTTTTTTGGGGGGGTTAGAAGTAGGGTTAAGTTAGGTGGATATATGTTTTAAACTGTTTCCCTTTTTATTTTGCGTTAGAAGTAAGGTTACGGTAGGTATGTATGTGTTGTAACTGTTTACTTTTTTTTTTTTTGGAACAGCGATTTCTTTCCCTATGAAAGAAATTGCTGTTCTGAGCTGTCGATATTTTCAGCTTTCAGTGAAATAGGTCCGATCAATCATCATTCGCTGTTTTCAGCATTCAATGATCTGATATAGATCCCCAAAAACTAACTTTCCAAAATCTTCACATTTCTGAGTGTGTCTACATAGTGAATTGTTAATACTTCCTTTACTAATAGCATACGCATGTTTACAAATTCTTTTATGAAACTGATGCTCAGTTTTTCCTACATAATAACAGGAACATTTTTGACATATAGCAATGTACACTTCATCCTCTTTAGCACAGTTACCATCCCCCAATGCTACCTTGATAACTGGATTTCCAATAAAAACCTGTCTTTTCCAGAATGCAAGTACAAAGCAAGAGTTTTTATTTTACTTACTACGTGTACCGAAACCCATTGCTGTATTTTATTAAAGGGACAACAATATATATATATATATATATATATATATATATATATATATATATATATATATATATATATATATATATATATATATATATATATATATATATATATATATATATATATATATATATATATATATATATATATATATATATATATATATATATATATATATATATATATATATATATATATATATATATATATATATATATATATATATATATATATATATATATATATATATATATATATATATATATATATATATATATATATATATATATATATATATATATATATATATATATATATATATATATATATATATATATATATATATATATATATATATATATATTTTATTTTACATTTGTTAACCAGGAAATTCCAACTGGCCCAGGTCCATTTACAGCAGAGGCCTGGGGAGAAAAGATCCGAAACATTTTTACAAAAGAAAAAAACAAGAGAAGTAAATGTATACAGTGTTAAACAAAGGTCATTTAAATAATACAACATGGAGTTAGACATTTTGCTAGACAAACACTAAAAATATATAAAATAAATTGGAAAAATACATTTTCCAGGAGAAACAGTCAGGAATCCATTTAATGTACAGGTGTATAATGATTGTAACAAAAAGAGGAGCAATTGCCTGCTATGAGAAGTAGCAACTAATAGCCAAAGTTATTGGCTGGGTTTAATGCTCTAGAGGGTTAAAGTGAGTAGCTTGGAAGTTTGAAAAAGAAGGGGGGAGATGGGAGAGTAAAGATTAAGTGATACAAGGACATAACCAAGTGTTTAGTAGATGTGATTTGAGGGAGATTTTGAATTGTGGGGTGGTAGAGGAAGTGGTCAGAGATTGGGGGAGGGAATTCCAGTTTTTAGCAATGGTGTGGGAAAAGAGCGCTTTGCCTGGAGTATTGTTTGCCCTGGAGAAGCAGAGGAGAGATTTGTCACTAGATCGGAGATGCTGATTTGCAGTCTAATGGGTAAGAAGATTGGATACAATTTTTTTTTTTCAGGGTACTTAAGGATGTTATATGCAGTAACTAGCCAGTGGTAGTTAAGTAGTTGTGGTAACTCTAGCCATCTTAGTTCTTGTAGTGTAACACAGTGATGTATTCTGTAACTGGAGTTTGTAGCAAATATGGCTATCTTATTGTAACAGGATTCTAGCTTGTTTAGGTCAGTTTTCTAATATGGGTGAAAATAGGTGCTGCGTACAGTAGTGTGGTACAGAATGTGACTCTGGGCAAGGGTGACTCTTGCTTGGTGTGAGTGAAAGGTTTTGTGCCTATATAGTGTGCCCATTTTTTTGTGAACCAATTTGATGGTTTGTGAAATGTGGATATCAAAGTGAAGATTGATGTCAATTTCAATACCAAGAAGATTGGTGTGGTCAGAAGGGGAGAGGGTACTGCAATTCTTAGAGGTGATGGAAAAGGAGAGCAGAGTTTTTGATTTGTTAGGGGAAAATAGTAATAGTTTTGTCTTAATGGGGTTTAGGATTAGTTGGATACCTGAGATCCATTTTTCTACAGAGTTAAAGGTTTCCTGGGTAAGTTGCTGTAGAATGGTGAGAGATGAGGCAGTGCAGATCAGGGTTGAATCATCTGCGTACTGAATAAGTGTGCCATGCTGGGTAGAGCTATTCAGGTTGTTTGAGAAAATAGAAAAGAGAAGTGGGCCCAGTAAAGAGCTTTGTGGGACTCCTATGTTAGTTGGAAGTTGGGGGTATAGTGCTCCTTGCCATTGGACAAATTGTTGCCTCTCAGATAGGTAGCTTCTGAACCAGGCTATGGTAGATGGGGTGAAAGATAGAGAGGCTAGAGAATCTAGCAGAATGGAGTGAGAGACCATGTCAAGTTCCTTTGAAAGGTCCATGAAAATGGCTGATATATATTTGTTGTCGTTCCTGTGATGGTTAACTAGATTAGAGAATGAAAGAGGAACAGTGATTGTGCTGTGATGAGGGTGGAAGCCATGTTGTGCAGCAGAGAGGAGCTGATGTGTGTTCAGGAATTTCCTGACTTGCAAATGGATGCATTTCTCTAGAATTTTAGTTAGGGGGCATCAGATGGCAATGGGTCAGTAGTTTGAGAAGTCATAGGAGTTACCCCCTTTATGAAGAGGAATAATATAAGATACTTTCCAGAATATATATATATATATATATATATATATATATATATATATATATATATATATAAAATAGATAGCTGTTCATTCAAATGGGTTATCAGTGACTGGCATGGGAATCAATGTTTTTTTGAGTCCTGGGGGAGGGGCTGTATTAAGGCATCTATGCATCTAGCACAGACATTCTTAATATCTTTCATTATGCCTGGTCAGTACTTGCTAGGACCCTGACTTTGTGGCTATATGCAAAGTTCATAACTAGGATTCTAAAGAGTTTGGAAAGCAGTATTTAACATATCATTCCCTCTCAGTTTTTACTTGCTCTATAAAATAAACCATTGTCTAATCTGAAGTACAAGTAGGAACATTTTTGTTTAGCTTCTACTCCTACATTTTTGCTGTTTCCTTTTGTTTAAAGTGTCCATTTCCCGATGTGCCTTTGTACCCGAAGATTAGTCAGCCCTGCAGCTTCATCTCTGCTATCCTGTCTTGAAATATAATGTGCTGCCTTCTGTACTACCATTACAGGTCTAACTCTTCTTCTAAGATAGCCATCTGATAGCAATATTCTTTAGTGTTTGATCTCCCTCTTATACATGTTTCTTGTTTCTTTTCCTTATAAACAACATGCATATAATTATGTTTATTTGGTTTAGGTTTCCTGTATTTTGAATGAAGAGGAATATTATTAGGGCTCTGTACAAGTTTATTTTATTTCAGTATACCCTACCCTTGCCTTGTTCTTTCCTTGTTTAGGATGCTTTCACTTTGCCTCATTGCAAATGGATAATATCCCCTCATTTTATTTTTCTTATTTTAGGTTAGTCTTCCTCTACAAATCATGTCTCTGAATGATATTTTTTCCTTCCTTACAGATACCTGTTGTCTCTTCAACACTTACACCTTGTTTAGAGTAATGCAGTTTTCAGCTTTCTGTCTCAGTTTGACATAAATTTTAGAATGCAGTTCAGATTGTGCATTTTCCAGACTTATTCCTTCATTTCTTTGGAATGCATCCATTCCATGAAGAATTTCTTATGCTCAGTCCCCCTCAACTACCCACTTTTTGATATTCACAGGGAAAGATAGTACAACTTGAAAGTTCCTTCTGTTAACTGTCACTCTTCCTGCAGGATGTTGTGCCAAAGGACATGCATCTGCCTTATCATCATTTAATTTTACTTTATATCCTGGATCTCTTACTGATCTAGGTATGGTAGAGCTAAACACTCTCAGTATCAGATCTCTTAGTTTGTATCTTGGTGTCCTTTTGGAGCACAGTGAATGTATGCTGATATAGTGCTCTAACTGTTTTCTGTAAATTTACAGCTTTTTTTTCTCCTCTGTAGCCTTGGCCTGATAAGGTGTTATAACTAAAGGAATACCTTTATCCCATCACAGCTAAAGTACTTTAAGTAGGGAAAATTGTTCCCTTTTATCATATTATTTTTAAATTGGGGACTACAATGGAAGGATGAAATATTTCTCCTAACAACGTTTGCATTTCCAATTGAGTAATTGGATACTGTTAATGTGACAAAATGCTTTCACTGCTTTCTTAATGAGGGTTTTCTTTTTACAAATGTACTGTGCACTTATAAGCATAATCATACTGTATGAATCTTGTATGCAATACTTGGTGAAGTATGGAAAGCCCTGAAAAGTGAGTAACAAGCTTCTCATCAAAACGGGAAGAGAAAAAAGCACTGATTTCAGTTCAGCTTAAATATGTAAGCTGCACTTATAGTGACCTGTGTGGAAATACTTTGTACCTACTTTTCTGCCTTTTTTCCATATTTAGCCAAAAGAAAGTCATCTGTTTGCATTTTTAGGTTGTTCTGGGACCTTAGTCTTGTAGCTTCATTTACTGCTGCAGGAAGATTACATTTCTGCATTATACGCCACTGTAGAATTATTTGTAAAAGCTATCTGTTTGTATTTTAAACCCTGTGGGTTCTTAGACTTGTAGTTTCATTCATGATTGTAACAGAACTGTGAATTGCTAACAGATTTGAGACTTATTTGGTCATTTATTACTGCATTTTTCCATAAATAGTATTACTGATAAATTTCTGCATAGTCTGGTGCCTTATACTGCAGAAGAATTATAGCAGTGACAGTATTGTTCTTTTTCTGCTCACGAATGTGCTTAGTTTTTTTACAGTTGTTGATATTTCAGTTTTACTAAAAACTAAGCACTAAGCTCACCTACACAGTGAAGGATTGTAAAGTGCAATATACAAACTTCAGTAATTCAGTCTATTCATAGATATGCTGCTATTGTTTCAATTTTACTTTGACAATATTACCTTCATATTGTTCTTTGTCTTCCTTGTCTCCTGTTCTGGGATGGGTGTGGGTCACTGCTGTCCTACTTTACTTACAAATTGCTACTTATTAAAATTCTACTGTGATATTTTATACATTTTTCTCTGTCGATATGTGCAACTGTTTCTTGCATTGAGAACGAAGCACTGTAATTTCATTCAGCTACACTGCTGTGTAGTTCTGAATTACAATAAAGTTTTCTTTAACTTTGACTTTTACTCCTACAGATTTATATTCTACTTACCATTTATTTGCTTAAAGTTGCAGTGTCTGATTGTTTTTGTGTGTGTGTGTGTGTGTGTGTGTGTGTGTGTGTGTGTGTGTGTGTGTGTGCACTTGCGTGAGTGTGTGTGTGTGTGTGTGTGTGTGTGTGTGTGTGTGTGTGTGTGTGTGTGTGTGTGTGTGTGTGTCTGCCCCATCCCCCACTGAGACACTGTTAAAGTTTATGAAACTCGAACCTTCCTGAGGTCATTGACCTGCAGCTTGGAGAAGTTACATTCCAGTGTCTTTTGTTCTCCTGTTATTTGTGTCTACTTCACCCCTCACTGAGACATTAAGCTAAAGCTTCTAAAACAGCTCCAATATTTGCTTTATTTAATTGGCTCCCTCTCCAGCTTTCCCCAGCCCTTTCACTATTTTCTTGTTTTGGTATTATAAGGCTGTGTCTCTGACCACTGCCCCTTATGATAATCTGGTTTCCAAAGTCCTCCCTTCCCTTCTTTCATTGTATTTATTTTATTTATTTATTTATTCATTTATTTATTTAAGTTTGATGACTGGGGAAGTCCACTGGGCCATAACAAGCTCATTTTCAGTGGAGGCCTGGCGAAAAAAGCTCCAAGTTATTGCAGTTACAATGTTACATGTTACAAAAGACAACAGTCTGTACAGAAAGTGTAAAACATTTACAGAAGAATAAACAATGTGTCATAAGATCATAGAGTACATTTAAACATATGGCTACTAGACCTTTGCGGGTAGGTAGACTAAACATTTACAGAGTAAATAAACATTTTGTCAAAGATCTTAGCAAGTACAATTTATACAACATAAAGCTGGTAGGTCTTAGAAAGTTAGGTGAAACAAATTTTGTGAGGAGAAAGTACCAGTATATCTGTAAAGGAAAGCATAGTAAATTGGATAGTAGAGAGAAAATTCAGTCCCTGGTAGGGGTGAGAAAGTTTTAGGTAGCAATGAAGCAGTAGTAGTGGTTAAAGTGGTGATGATTTCAGTGCAGGGTGATAAGAGAGGTGGTTTAGAGGGGTTTATGTTGGAGTGTGACATGGGCATTCCCATTTAGCTGATAGTTGAGAGAAAAGCTGAGATTTGAAATTCATATGGTTAGGTAGGTTGCGAAGGTGAGGGGGGGAGAGTTCCACTGTTTAGCAAAGGAGTAGGACATTAGTAATTGGCCAGATGGTCATGCTGGTTTGTGGACCTGAAGGAGATTTTGTTTTTTGGATCTGAGTGAGCGGTTGGGTATATAGGTTTTTAAGGAAGTAGCAAGAGATGGGCAGTCCACAGGTTTAAACATGAACTTATGGGCAATGACGTAGTTCAAGCCAATTGAGGGTGAGGAGGGAGTGACATTGGTGGGATGAGTTCTTTGAATTGGTTGCAAATTTGAAGATTTTGTGGTAGCAGGATTCAAGTTTGGATCATAGGCCGAGTTGGAGATTGGTGAACAGAGGGACACCATACATAAGGGAGGGGAGCAGGAAGGTGGATGCAAGGGTTTGACGTGTAGTAGGGCTGAGGAAGTGGTGGTGCCTGTAGTGGAGACCTACATTTTGGTGGGTTTTCTTGATTGGAGAGAGGATGTGGGTATCAAATTTTAGTTCTTCATCAATGATGATGCCGATAAGCTTGGTTTGTTTGTGTCTTTTGGCTTTTCTCGGTTAAGGGTCGCCATAGCGGAACTCCGGTCTGCTAATGATTGGCAGTTGAATTTTACGTACTGGCTTGCCAGGCCTGATGCACAACCTTCAATGAAGGTACGCCCATTCACGCATGTCTTCACGCAGAAGATGCTCTAGCTGAGAATTGAACCAGACAGCGTCTTACTGTGAGGCGACAATGCTACCGCAGCACCACCACCTTGGGTGCCGAGAAGCTTGGTGGTGGGAACAATTTCAAGGGCAGTGTTGTTCTGGCTCTGTATGGTGAAGGAGGTTTTGTCAATAAAGGAGGAGAGAAAAAAATAATTAGTTTGGTTTTATTTGCATTTAGAGATAGATGGTTGGACTTCATCCAGGTTTCAGTTGTGGAGAAGGCTAATTGGGTTTTTTCTAGGAGATCAGAGGGGAAGAAGGCTGAGCAGATGATAGTCGAGTCGTCTGCATATTGCATGACAGATGATTCTGGGATGGAGTGGTGAAAGTGTTAATGAATAGGTTAAAGAGTAGAGGGCCAAGAACAGAACCTTGAGGGACACCTGTGGGTGTGGGTAGGAAGGGGGAGGTTGAAGTTTTCCACTTGACAGCTTGTTGGCTGTTTGACAGGTAGCTGGAAAATCAGGCAATGGTAGGGGGAGAGAGCTTTAGGGTAGAGAGTAGGGATTTGAGTAAGGTGTGGGAGATTGTGTCAAAGGCCTTTGACAGATCTAGGAATAGTGTAGATACAAATTTGCCTGAGTCACATTCCAGGTTGATGGTTTCTAGAAAGGAGAAAAGGGCAGTCATGGTACTGTGGCGAGGGTGGAAGCTGCGTTGGGTGGGGAATAGGAGATTGTTTTGGGTTAGGTGTGTCATGAGCTGTGCTTGGATGGTTTTCTTTAGTATCTTGGAAATGGGAGAAAGCATGGCAATAGGCAATTTGTCTATTGTATAAGCTATTTATGTACTTTTCCCACACATTTTTTTCCATAGACCCATGATACTGAGTGCCCACCCAATAATCAAGTATTACTCTTGAATAAACTTCCTTTATTATGTAATGTCTCCTGCTCAGTTTCCCAAAGTTCAACAAAGACTAGCATCCTAGCTTGTGTTTCAGAAGTGTTTTACTTGTATTAGTAAGAATGAATGCAGGTAGCACTCCCAAAATCAACTGAAACCAACAAAAGGAGGCAACTGGCGAAAGAAACAAGTCCAATAGAACTGGAACTCTTGTAGTTTATTAGGAAATTCAATTAAAATAACATAAACGCCTTATATAAAATGTTCGCGTTTTCGTCCACATAAATCAGACTTCCTCAGATGCTTATCTTGAAACACATAAAAAATTTTATAGAGTCCCTCCAAAACCAAAAAAACAATGAATTTAAAATTCCAATTAGGAAATAAACCAATGCTCAGTCGCATATGTAAATGACCTCATGAATATTCAATTATTTTTCATTCCCATCGTGAAACTGTTAATCTAACTTTCTTAACCCTTCTGTGTAATGATTTATAAGGTTTACCAACATTATATAAAATTTCAAATTGCAATAAATAACCACTTTAATTTAAAAAAAAAACTATAAAATATACTTTAAAAGCAAAAAGTGCATGAATTTTTTTTTTAAATTTCTTTTTATCACAACATTACAGGCAACAGTGCCACCTTCAGTCCCCAAAGAATATTACATTTGTTGAACACAATTCAAAGTTTAGCAGCCCTCATTTTTAGAAGTGGCAAAATAGAAATATAATTATTTAGCCCTGGGCTTTTTCCTGACTCCAGGGTTACTTGCCACCATAATTCTCTGTATTTTATTTTTTCCGCCCATGGGCCACCCCTTATATCTTTATTAATTTGTTCAAGTACTGTAAAATGAAATTTACAACCATCACATTCCTTAGAATGTTTAAATAGGGTGTTAGTTTCCTTACCCTTAGACATGTCATAGACATGTTCATATATTCTTCTTTTTAGTGTCCTTTCTGTTTTCCCCACATAGAAAGATTTACACTTGTGGCAAACAGCTAAATATACTAACCCCTTAGATTTACAGTTGTAGTACCCTTCACTCTTTATCCACCTTTTCCTACTCTCAAGGTAAATTTCATTAGTATCCATAATGTATTCACACTGATTGCAATGTCCGCACTTGTATGCGCCTAATTTTACTTTACCCCCTGTATGTATTTTCTTTCCTTCTTTATTTTCTAAAATGTTCTTTATACTACTTGAATTTTTGTACACTACCTTAAAAGGTAGTCTGGAAATACCTTCCAAGTCAGTAAGGGAAACAAATCTATCCCATTCCTTCTGAAATACATTTCTTAAGTTATTATTAATTCCATTATATTCCAAAACTAATGCTTGTTGAAAATTACTAGTAATATTTAAATCTTCTTTTTCAATACCATTATTGACATAGTCACTCTTAATTCTATCTGCTTTAATTGGTTTAAATTTATTTTTTCAACCAATTTCTATCTCCTTCCTAATATTTTCAACAAAGACCTTAGGGTAGCCTCTTTCCACAAACATTTTTCCAAAAAATTACTTTCTAATATAAAGTCACTTTCTTCACTAGTCATATGGCACCCCCTTATAAATTGTCCCTTCACTATATTCCTCTTACAATGTGAAGGGTGTGCACTTTTAAAATGAAGAAAGGAATTACAAAAAGTAGGTTTTCTGTAAATCCTACATTCTAATTTATTGTTCTTTTTATAAATTTCCAAATCCAAATATTGTAGGGTGTTGTATGATGTGTGGTGCGTGAATTTAAGAAAATCTGTGGTTTGACTAGCGTATTCCATAAATTCTTCAAACATCTCCCTACTGGCTACCCAAAAAATAACTGTATCATCTAAAAACCTTCTATATAATGTCCAGCAGGAGTTGAATTTTGAATTCAGGATGTAAGTTTCCTCCCATCTTGCCAAAACCAAGTTTGCGAAGGTGAGAGCACAGACTGCTCCCATGGCTAACCCTTGGGTTTGCTGAAAAAATTCGCCATTAAATGCCAAGTAATTATTTTTTAATACCATATCCATTAAACTCACACTCACTACCTTCTCTTTATGGGATAAGTGTCTATCTTCAAAAATAATTTCTTCAAACATATTCATTCCTGATGAATAAGTTATGGATGAAAACAAATCAACTATATCTATAGTGATGAAAAGTAAATTATCAGAGTATAAATCTGGGGTTATCTCCCTTAACAAGTCCCAAGAGTCTTTTAGTATGACTTTTCTACTAGTCCAAACATGCTTTACCTTGGTATCTACATATTTTGCCAAGGGGTAAGTTTTTGATCCATCGGCAGATACAATAGGTCTAAAAGGTGGATCTTCGGAATTTTTATGTATCTTGGGAATTCCGAAGATTATAGGGACTTTTGGTTTTTGTACAATCAGATAATCAAACATTTTTTTTTATCAATGGTGCCTTCATGTAACATATCTGTGAGGTTAATATCTATTTTATTATAGGCTAAAATAACCTCATTCCTAGAGACACAAGTGTATCTAGTTTCATCCCTAAGAATTTGATTCATTTTCCCTTCATATTGTATATTATCCATTAATACTATCCCTTCACCCTTATCTGGTTTCATTATTCTAACATTTAGATCACATTTTAATTCATGTAAAATTTCTTTTTCTCTCTGACTTAAATTTGTCTCATATTTAGTTTTACTTTGTGCATTTCTAATTTCTTTCTCCATAATTCTCTCCAGATTCCTAAGTTGTACATGCATGGGGGGGATTGTAGGTAGTCTTTCGCTTTAAACCGGGATCTTTATTTTTATCTGTAGTATTCTTGAAAATAATTTCTAAATTCACTTTTCTTAAAAATAACTTGATGTCCAGCAATGTTCTAGTTAGATCTCCTTTAACATAAGGAATAAATTTGAATCCCTTGCTTAAGAGATGGAAATGTTCCTCAACAAGAATAATATTACTAAAATTATAGATGAAAAAAAACATTATAGGTATTCCTAGCCCCTTCAACTGCTATTATAAAATTATTATTTTGATCATAAGTAGGGGGGTATAGCTGTTTAATATCTCCCTCTCCCTCTCCCCCCCCTCATTTGAAAATTTTCCACCAGGTAAGGGTGGGGGGATAATATTAATGGATAATATACAATATGAAGGGGAAATTAATCAAATTCTTAGGGATGAAACTAGACACACTTGTGTCTCTAGGAATGAGGTTATTTTAGCCGATAATAAAATAGATATTAACCTCACAGATATGTTACATGAAGGCACCATTGATAAAAAAATGTTTGATTATCTGATTGTACAAAAAGCAAAAGTCCCTATAATCTTCAGAATTCCCAAGATACATAAAAATTCCGAATATCCACCTTTTAGACCTATTGTATCTGCCGATGGATCAAAAACTTACCCATTGGCAAAATATGTAGATACCAAGGTAAAGCATGTTTGGACTAGTAGAAAAGTCATACTAAAAGATTCTTTGGACTTGTTAAGGGAGATAACCCCAGATTTATACTCTGATAATTTACTTTTCATCACTATAGATATAGTTGATTTGTTTGCATCCATACCTTATTCATCAGGAATGAATATGTTTGAAGAAATTATTTTTGAAGATAGACACTTATCCTATAAAGAGAAGGCAGCATGTGTGAGTTTAATGGGTATGGTATTAGAAAATAATTACTTGGTATTTAATGGCAAATTTTTTCAGCAAACCCAAGGGGTAGCCATGGGAGCAGCCTGTGCTCCCACCTTCGCAAACTTGGTTTTGGCAAGATGGGAGGAAACTTATATCCTGAATTCAAAATTCAACTCCTGCTGGACATTATATAGAAGGTTTTTAGATGATATAGTTATTTTTTGGGTAGCCAGTAGGGAGATGTTTGAAGAATTTATGGAATACATTAGTCAAACCACAGATTTTCTTAAATTCACACACCACACATCATACGACACCCTACAATATTTGGATTTGGAAATTTATAAAAAGAACAATAAATTAGAATGTTGGATTTACAGAAAACCTACTTTTTGTAATTCCTTTCTTAATTTTAAAAGTGCACACCCTTCACATTGTAAGAGGAATATAGTGAAGGGACAATTTGTAAGGGGGTGCCGTATGACTAGTGATGAAAGTGACTTTATAGTAGAAAGTAATTTTTTGGAAAAAATGTTTGTGGAAAGAGGCTACCCTAAGGTCCTTGTTGAAAATATTAGGAAGGAGATCGAAACTGGTAGAAAAAATAAATGTAAACCAATTAAAGGAGATAGAAAAAATAAATGTAAACCAATTAAAGGAGATAGAATTAAGAGTGACTATGTCAATAATGGTATTGAAAAAGAAGATTTAAATATTAGTAGTAATTTTCAACAAGCATTAGTTTTGGAATATAATGGAATTAATAATAACTTAAGAACTGTATTTCAGAAGGAATGGGATAGATTTGTTTCCCTTACTGACTTGGAAGGTATTTCCAGACTACCTTTTAAGGTAGTGTACAAAAATTCAAGTAGTATAAAGAACATTTTAGAAAATAAAGAAGGAAAGAAAATACATACCGGGGGTAAAGTAAAATTAGGCACATGCAAGTGCAGACATTGCAATCAGTGTGAATACATTATGAATACTAATGAAGTTTACCTTGAGAGTAGGAAAAGGTGGATAAAGAGTGAAGTGTACTACAATTGTGAATCTAAGGGGTTAGTATATTTAGCCATTTGCCACAAGTGTAAATATTTCTATGTGGGGAAAACGGAAAGGACCCTAAAAAGAAGAATATATGAAAATGTCTATGAGATGTCTAAGGGTAAGGAAACTAATGCCCTATTTAAACATTCTAAGGAATGTGATGGTTTTAAATTTCATTTTACAGTACTTGACCAAATTAATAAAGATATAAGGGGTGGCCCATGGGAGGAAAAAATAGAATACAGAGAATTATGGTGGCAAGTAACACTGGAATCAGGAAAAAGCCCAGGGCTAAATGATTATATTTCTATTTTGCCACTTCTAAAAATGAGGGCTGCTAAACTTGAATTGTGTTCAACAAATGTAATATTCTTTGGGGACTGTTGCCTGCAATGTTGTGATAAAAAGAAATTTAAAAACCAATTCATGCACTTTTTGCTTTTAAAGTATATTTTATATATTTTTTAAATTAAAGTGGTTATTTATTGTAATTTGAAATTTTATATAATGTTGGTAAACCTTATAAATCATTACACAGAAGGGTTAAGAAAGTTAGATTAACTTAAACAATTTCACGATGGGAATGAATAATAATTGAATATTCATGAGGTCATTTAAATGTGCGACTGAGCATTGGTTTATTTCCTAATTGGGATTTTAATTTCATTGTTTTTTTGGTTTTGGATGGACTATATAAATTTTTTTTATGTGTTTCAAGATAAGCATCTGAGGAAGTCTGATTTATGTGGACGAAAACATGAACATTTTATATAAGGCGTTTATGTTATTTTAATTGAGTTTCCTAATAAACTACAAGAGTTCCAGTTACATTAGACTTGTTTCTTTCGCCAGTGGCATCCTTTTGATGGTTTTAGTTGATTTTGGGAGTGCTACCTGCATTCATTCTTATTGGCAACTTTTGGGGACTGGCGATAGAAAAAGAGCCCTTATCTGAAAATAAGGGACAAGATGAGTTAGGCCAATCACGCAAATTGATTGGCCAACTCACAGAGTTGATTGACTTACTAACACCATTGTGCCAATCGTTGATCGGATTGAGCGCTAATCCCGCCTCAACAGAAGGAAGTGGAACCGAAGGGTTTAATATACAGAAATGCAAAAGGAAAAGGGAGCTTATTGGCAACCAACACGACGCCGGCAAACTATATGAACCGAATGATGATTCCTTTAATCCTGATGCCACACCAAGGATTTTTGGCAACAACAACTCTGTGGAACATTTAAATAAAGGAAATAGCAATACTGCAACTAAACCAAAACCGCTGAATTTTAGTCAAGCAATTTCAGGTACTGTTTCAGACATTAATAGCAAAGAAACTACTGAGTGGCTCAAAACCAGTTATTGTTTTAAATTTGAATCTGGTGGTCCGCAACTACCAATTATTTCTGATTCCTATTGTGTAAAAGTGAACAAGTTAGCAAAATGAATGTTAAAGTTTAGAACTTTGTGTATATAAAATGCATATTTAACTGAATGTATCAGTAGGAACATTGTTCCAAAAGGTTTACCTGTTCACAAATACCCAAATAATGTGCAAATAGGGTCTGTTTTTCATAAAGAACTATTAGAAGTATTTAACAAATGTGGATTAGATGTTTTGAAGCTCATTGTTAAAGAGTATGCTAGATTGCAAGAACATTTACAGAAAGAAATAGAGGAGTTGGATTTGTGTATTAAAGAAGACCTTATTTTTGTTATTAGTGAAGAAAAAGAGAAATATTTTAAAATAAGGAGAGAAATAGATGTTAAATGTGGTGAACTGGTAAATAGAAAGATGAAAAAACTAAAGAGGGATATGTATGAGTATCAGAACAACAATAGTTACCCCAAGCCAACATATAAGTACTTTGATAATAATATTAAATCAAACAGACAGACAAGAGACAAAAATGGTACTAATGAACAATGGTACCAGGAAGGGGATTATTATCAAGACTTTCCACCTCTGCCTAGATCAGAGAGGCAAAATAAAAATGGGTATCAACAGGAAAACTTTCAAATGGGGGGGAGAAGAGGGAGAGGGAGATATTAAACAGCTATACCCCCCTACTTATGATCAAAATAATGATTTTATAATAACAGTTGAAGGGGCTAGGAATACCTATAATGGTTTTTCCATCTATAATTTTAGTAATATTACCCTCGTTGAGGAACATTTCCATCTCTTAAGCAAGGGACTCAAATGTATTCCTTATGTTAAAGGAGATCTAACTAGAACGTTGTTGGACATCAAGTTATTTTTAAGAAAAGTGAATTTAGAAATTATTTTCAAGAATACTACAGATAAAAATAAAGATACAGGTTTAAAGTGAAAGACTACCTACAATCCCCCCATGCATGTACAACTTAGGAATCTAGAGAAAATTATGGAGAAAGAAATTAGAAATGCACAAAGTAAAACTAAATATGAGACAAATTTAAGTCAGAGAGAAAAAGAAATTTTACATGAATTAAAAACGTGATCTAAATGTTAGAATAATGAAACCAGATAAGGGTGGGGGCATAGTATTAATGGATAATATACAATATGAAGGGAAAATGAATCAAATTCTTAGGGAAGAAACTAGATACACTTGTGTCTCTAGGAATGAGGTTATTTTAGCCTATAATAAAATAGATATTAACCTCACAGATATGTTACATGAAGGCACCATTGATAAAAAAATGTTTGATTATCTGATTGTACAAAAACCAAAAGTCCCTATAATGTTCGGAATTCCCAAGATACATAAAGATTCCGAAGATCCACCTTTTAGACCTATTGTATCTACCGATGGATCAAAAACTTACCCCTTGGCAGAATATGTAGATACCAAGCTAAAGCATGTTTGGACTAGTAGAAAAGTCATACTAAAAGATTCTTGGGACTTGTTAAGGGAGATAACCCCAGATTTATACTCTGATAATTTACTTTTCATCACTATAGATATAGTTGATTTGTTTTCATCCATACCTTATTCATCAGGAATGAATATGTTTGAAGAAATTATTTTTGAAGACAGACACATATCCCATAAAGAGAAGGTAGCGAGTGTGAGTTTAATGGATATGGTATTAAAAAATAATTACTTGGTATTTAATAACGATTTTTTTCAGCAAACCCAAGGGGTAGCCATGGGAGCAACCTGTGCTCCCACCTTCGCAAACTTGGTTTTGGCAAGATGGGAGGAAACTTACATCCTGAATTCAAAATTCAACTCCTGCTGGACATTATATAGAAGGTTTTTAGACGATACAGTTATTTTTTGGGTAGCCAGTAGGGAGATGTTTGAAGAATTTATGGAATACATTAGTCAAACCACAGATTCTCTTAAATTCACACACCACACATCATATGACACCCTACAATATTTGGATTTGGAAATTTATAAAAAGAACAATAAATTAGAATGTAGGATTTACAGAAAACCTACTTTTTGTAATTCCTTTCTTCATTTTAAAAGTGCACACCCTTCACATTGTAAGAGGAATATAGTGAAGGGACAATTTGTAAGGGGGAGCCGTATGACTAGTGATAAAAGTGAATTTATAGTAGAAAGTAATTTTTTGGAAAAATGTTTGTGGAAAGATGCTACCCTGAGGTCTTTGTTGAAAATATTAGGAAGGAGATAGAAATTGGTAGAAATAATAAATTTAAACCAATTAAAGCAGATAGAATTAAGAGTGACTATGTCAATAATGGTATTGAAAAAGAAGATTTAAATATTAGTAGTAATTTTCAACAAGCATTAGTTGTGGAATATAATGGAATTAATAATAACTTAAGAAATGTATTTCAGAAGGAATGGGATAGATTTGTTTCCCATACTGACTTGGAAGGTATTTCCAGACTACCTTTTAAGGTAGTGCACAAAAATTCAAGTAGTATAAAGAACATTATAGAAAATAAAGAAGGAAAGAAAATACATATAGGGGGTAAAGTAAAATTAGGCACATACAAGTGCGGACATTGCAATCAGTGTGACTACATTATGAATACTAATGAAATTTACCTTGAGAGTAGGAAAAGGTGGATAAAGTGTGAAGGGTACTACAACTGTGAATCTAAGGGGTTAGTATATTTAGCCATTTGCCACAAGTGTAAATCTTTCTATGTGGGGAAAATGGAAATGACCCTAAAAAGAAGAATATATGAACATGTCTATGACATGTCTAAGGGTAAGGAAACTAACACCCTATTTAAACATTCTAAGGAATGTGATGGTTGTAAATTTCATTTTACTGTACTTGAACAAATTAATAAAGATATAAGGGGTGGCCCATGGGAGGAAAAAATAGAATACAGAGAATTATGGTGGTAAGTAACCCTGGAATCAGGAAAAAGCCCAGGGCTAAATGATTATATTTCTATTTTGCCACTTCTAAAAATGAGGGCTGCTAAACTTTGAATTGTTCAACAAATCTAATATTCTTTGGGGACTGAAGGTGGCACTGTTGCCTGTAATGTTGTGATAAAAAGAAATTTAAAAAACATTTCATGCACTTTTTACTGTTAAAGTATATTTTATATATTTTTTTAAATTAAAGTGGTTATTTATTGTAATTTTATATAATGTTGGAAAATGTTATAAATTATTACACAGAAGGGTTAAGGAAGTTAGATTAACTTAAACAGTTTCACAATGGGAATAAATAACAATTGAATATTCATGAGGTCATTTAAATATGCAACTGAGCATTGGTTTATTTCCTAATTGGAATTTTAAATTCATTGTTTTTTTTTTTTTTTTTGGTTTTGGAGGGACTATATAAAATTTTTTTATGTGTTTCAAGATAAGCATCTGAGGAAGTCTGATTTATGTGGACGAAAACGCGAACATTTTATATAAGGCGTTTATGTTATTTTAATTGAGTTTCCTAATAAACTACAAGAGTTCCAGTTCTACTGGACTTGTTTCTTTTGCCAGTGGCATCCTTTTGTTGCTTTTATTTGTATTAGTGCCATCCAGGCAAAGCTGAGTACTTTTGATTGCTAAGTCACACTTGCTTAAGTTTTTTTGAGTGATTGTTAATATTTACTGCTTTAATTATATGTTTTACTGTATTTTCATAAAAAAAATGTTCTTCCTCTGACTGCAGTCTGCATTGCACTTGTGTGTCTCTTCTCTGTGTTTTAATATTAGGAGGACTGGGTTTATTCATTTTGTGGCAGGTGTTTCCCTGGTCTGTCTGAGATGTGAATCACACAAAGGGTTCATGGTGTTTTCATTTTATAGGCCAGAAGCATCATGAGGATAAATTTTTGCATACAAGCACACATCATGTTACTGAAATCATGCACACAACACCCTCCTCACATAGCATAGAGCACACACACATAAACTAATATATGCTGAGGCACATAAAAGCAATCTTCCTAAACAACAAAGATAACCTAATCCACCTATTGGCAAAGCTATGCCTCAGCAAGCCCAAAGGCACTCAGAAAACACACCACCCAACACCACACATACAGTCACACTCAAAGGAGCACCAAACAATAAGCCACTAAACAACGAAACACACTTCCTGGGAGTCTTGTCATAGGGGACTGCATTGCAAGACATACTGATGCTCCTCTAACCAATTTAAACAATGAGAAGATAACTGTTAGTTGCTTATCTGAAGCCAGGATCTGCCAAACCACACACGCTCCCATTTCATTACATCACAGGTACCAGCATGATTCCATCATAGTCCATCTAGACTTGACCTGAGACATACCTCCTTGGACTATATGAAAAGTGACATTATGGACATGGATATCTCACTCTAATGTGCCTCATGCTAGTGAGAGCCTAGCATTGAGCAGCATATTACGATCACAAAAGATGATATCACAATATGAGCAAAAGATGATTGATTTTAGCAATTGGCTGTCTTTCTGGTGTCATTCTAAGGGGGTTCAATATTTCTCAGCTTGGAAGGACATGGTTAACAACTCACATTGCTTTACCATGAATGATCTGCACCTATCCCCTCTACATTATTGAATACTGGCTAAAACATTATCCATACCCCATAGTGCCTTTTTTAGGCAATGTCAAACTGGCAAACTTATCGACATAGCTCAACTGAACCTCAAGGTGTTACTGCTCAATGCCAGAAGCCTAAGAAAAAAAAAACTACGCTCTCTCTCTTTCTCTCTATGACCTCTTCACATTTGAGAATATAGACATCTGTGCAGTTACAGAGACATGGTTTAAAGTCGCAGACAGTGAAAGGTTTCAGTGCCTTTCACACTTTTAGACCAGTAGCTGCAGAGACTAAGGCTAAAGGTGAAAGTGTCTCAATATACATCAGTAATAAGCATACCTCTAGGTTGGTCAAACAGGATGACATGCTGGAGTTCCTACACATGCAGATCATCACAGGAAAAATCCTGCACCATATCTTAGCCAGCTATACGTCACCCTCCATGTTTCAAGATGCTCACAATGAATATTTGGGTCTGCTGGAAGACACCATCTGACCTAAAACAGCTAGGAGACTTTAGTTACCCAAGGGAGACTTTAATTACACTTTTAAAGACTGTGAATCCTACACAGCCTCAAATCTATATGCACAGAGATTCCCAGATGCTGTAAATACAAACAGCCTTGAACAAATAGTGAATACACCCACAATATGCTCCAACATACTGGACCTCATACTCACAAAAATGGAAGAAAATTGCAAACCCCCCCTCAATGTCTTGTCCTCAGTGGTAATGACCAATCATAAAGCTGTCTCCTTCAAAATCAAAATCAACAATGTAATTCCAGTAAAACCAGTAAAACAAATAAAAGTTAGGAATCATTTCAAGGCGAACTACCTTTTATTAAGTGATAGTTTGTCAAAATGTAATTGTATATCCATGTCAGTGGCTGCTTGACCTACCAGAAGTAAGCCCAGAAATAGCATCAGAAACAAACTGCCCTGGTGGCATCATAAATTAAACAGAATATACAACAAAAGGAAAAAAAATATGGAAAATATCAAGAAAGGTAATTCACATAAAGATAAAAACTCTATTCAAACTAACGAGGCAATTAATAAGGCTAATTAAGTCAAATAAATCCAACTTTGAGGTTAAGATAGTCTCCCAAGTGAAAGATAACCAGTAGATCTTCTTCAGTTATGTGAGAAACCTCAAGGCCAGCACACAGCAATGTGCTGAACTGGTGGTTAAGGGTACTACATTCACCAAGCTTGGTGATACAGAATAATTAACAAATTCAGTTTCAACATTAACCCCTCTCGTCCCCAACTATTCCCCAAGAAATACCCTCAAACATAACCCCTCTGCCTAGAACTAGGGAGCATGTACTGTCTAGACTCACTAAAGCCATGAACACATCCTCAATAGAGCCCAATAACATCCCTGGATTACTCGTGAACAGTCTAAAATATGACTTATCAGCCCTCTGGAGTCAATATTGAACTATAGTCTTAAAACAGCCTTTCTTCCATAAAAATGGAAGACTGTAATGGTCATTCCCCCTTTATAAGGGAGGACCTTTAACAGATGCTAAAAACTAGAGTCCTCCAACTCATCTTGTTTGCAAAACCATGGTAAGAATTATCATGGAAATTATTAACAAGGACACAGGAGATCAACAGTCAGAAAAGAAAGGTCATGCTTACTGAACATGGTGGACTTCATTGAAAAGTTTACTAAGACAGTGTATGAGGGGAAAGTAGTGTATACTGCCTACCTAAAGGATTTATTGCAATACCCTCTGATGGGTCTCTACTCCAGGCCAGCAATGAAGGAGACTCAATCCTCACCAGAGACACCAGTGAGGGACAGTCACTAAGAGCAAAGATGGATACGCATAGTATTTTCAGATGCAACTCCCTGCACCAAGCACAATTTCCTTTAAGAGCACACAGGGAGCATGCTGCAGACCTGGAGCTGGACTCTCTTTCTCTCTCTCAGTCCACACAAAACTCCACACTGACCACTTTGGAGCTCTGAGTCCCTGTTTCAGTAGTTGACATATACACTTAACTATTTGAGTTTCACACACACATACACATCTGGGAAAAGCTGGCACTGATTTACTAGGTGTGCCCCTTTCTGCCCAGACTCTGAGGTAATCACACTGCCACCAGTCAGCTACCCTAAGGGTTTTACAAAGAGCACCCAGTTATACTGTGTAGATTTAATACTAATACAAATAGTAAGGTGTGACCAAAGCAGCAAGGCTTTCAGGAGCAGCCACAGTGTCACTAAAACATACTCTCAAGATGTTAAAAGTATTCTATAAAGGACCATCCAGAATGAAAGGTATTAAAATATTTAATGATAAATAAGACAGAAAACAGGAGAATACTGAATACAATAAACAACAGAGTTTCAACCACAGAGATGTAAAAAAATAATACAGTTGGATAGTTTCTTGCAGATGCAGAAAACAATACTAAACTATTCTCACTAAATGTCCTTGACTAATTAAAGAATTACTGTTCCCTGGCTTCTTACTAAGGCAAGAGGAAGCTGATGAGTGCTGAGTGTCTTACCACAGCAAAAGCTAGATGATGTCTGTCTTTGTTTATGTGGATGTGTGAGATATATATCCTGTCGGAAATCTTTCCTGTCAGGTTACAAAGTGCTGCTGCAAGAGTTCCAAAGAAACCAGCTGCTGGTTAAAGGATGACATCACCTCTGGTCACCCGACTCTTGTACAATACACACAGAATGAGCTTTGCTAAGATTTGTGGCAGCATCTGAAAGCTGTTAAAACATATACATTTAATCAGTTATAATAATGCTGTCTGACATACATGTATATCTCTTTTCTGTCCAGCAGGACCCCCTTTTGATGCATTTTAACACAAGCAAATGCATATTTTAACTCAAACATCTGTACAAATCAGTGTGATAGTCAAATAGCATAACATTTACAATACTCCAGCTAGCTATGCTGCCATATGTACACATGAACTGCCCTAGTCTCCCTGGCACAGATGGCACTACCTCATATCATCACATCTCCTCCCTGGCCTTTGAAGACTCAAGCTAGTTTTTCAAGTGATCTTAGAAAAACATTGCTGGAGAGAAATGAGACTGTCTGGGAACACTTTACCCTTTACCTTGTCTTGAGAACCATCTGCATTGACATTGCTGACCCCATTACAATGCTGCGCTATCATGTCATATGCCTGCAACCCTAGGCTCCACCTTAATAACTTGACATTTTGCTAGCTGGCTCAGTGTAGCCATGTTAAGGGATTGTGGTCTGTAACCACAGTGAATTTCATTCTTTGCAGATATAGCTGAAGTTTCTGCAGTGCCCATACTATAGCTAGACCTTCTTTTTCTATAGCTGCATAACATTCCTCCCTGGGCCAGAGTCTATGGCTGAGATATATAACTGGGTGCTCTTCTCCCTCTAAGGAAACCTGGCTAAGTATAGCCCCACCCCATGGTTTGAAGCATCCACCTACACAACAAATTATTTCCTGTAATCTGGACTGGCTAACACAATGGGCCCTCCCAAAGCCACTTTAAGCTTTTGGAATGCCTGGCAGGGTCCACACTACCTTAAATGGCCTGTTTTTCCTCATCAGTTCTGTGAGGGGTGCAGCTATTGTACTATAATAGGGAACACACTTTGTATAGTATCCCACTGTCCCCAAGAATGCTCTCACCTGGGTTTTGGTAAGAGGGGCAGGCCACATCTGAATAGCTTCCACTTTGGCAAGTTCTGGCCTGATCTTACCATTCCCCACTCTGTCCCAAGTAGGAGACCTCTGCCATACCACCTGACACTTATTGGGCTTAGTGGTCAACCCTGCCCTTTGCAGTCTACCCAGGACTTTCCTGACATGCTGAAGGTTTCTGGCAAGGAATGGCTGCTGATAGCAATATCATCCAGGGAAGCAAGGGCATAATCTCATGCTCCTACTATGATATGATCTACCAGTCTCTGGAAGGCCTCTGGGGCATTTTTCATCCCAAAGGGTATATTCGTGAACTCATATAATCCGAAAGGAGTCACAAATGCTGACCTCTGTCTAGCAATGGGAGTCAAGAGCATCTATTAGTAGTTCTTGGTCAGATTAATAGTGGTCAGATACTTAGCCCCACCCAGCTGCTCTAAGGCTTCATCTGTTCTAGGCATGGGGTAAGCATCTGACTCTGAGTGACTATTAGTTTTCCTGTAGTCCACACAGAACTGATTAGTGCCATCCATCTTTGGTACCAGCACCACTGGAGAGGTCCAGGAACTGCTGAACTCCTGAATTGCCCCCAGTTCCAACATTTCTTGTATCTCCTCCTTTAGAGTCTGTCTGACTCACTCAGGCACCTTGTAGAGGGCCTTCTTGATAAGCCTTTGGGGCTGTGTATCCACATGGTGCTGTACCATGTGGGTGCACCCAGGTCTCCCAGTGAACATGCCCCCAAACTCCTGCAGCACTTCTCGGACTTCTCAAACCTGGGTAGGGGATAGCTACTGGGACATAGCTACCCCTTCCACTGAAGTGTCCATCTGAGTCTCACTGAGGAGATCAGTCAGCAGATCCTTCTCAGACTCCTCCTGCCACCCACTGCAAATACTTAGTACCCTATCATGTTAAGACTTCATCATGTTAACATGGTACAATGTGTGCCCTTGCCTCCTTCCTAGCAGGCTTACCATGTAATTAACATCACTAACCTTCCTTACCACTTTGAAGGGTCCCACCCATGCTGTATGCAGTTTATTGTGTCTGACAGGAATGAGCACCATAACCTGCTGCCCCACAGCATACACTTGAGCTCAAGAATTCCTCTTATACCAAATCTATCTCTGCTGTCGGATTCCTGCCAGGTTCTCCTGAGCTAAGCCCCTGAGGTCTCTAAGCCTTGTCCTGAAGTTTAGAATATAGGCCACAACAGACTCTTTGTGGGATTCACAATCACCCTCCCACTCATCACAAATCAAATCTAAAGGTCACCTCACCCTATGCCCATACAGCAACTCAAAGGGTGAAAATGCCAGTAGCATGGTCTTTAGAGTAGACTTTAACCTCTCCACAAGACCATTTGCCTTGGGATAGTAGGGGGTGTTATTATGTGCTTCAGCCCACACCGCTTCCACAAACAAGTCAGCAGATCTGACATGAAATCAGCACCTCTGTCATTCAGTATTTCTCTTGGGAAACCTACCCTTCTGAAAATCTCTAACAAAGCATTTGCCACCTTCTCTACCTCAATAGAGGACAGATCCACTTCCTGAAGGTATCTAGTAGCATAATCTACTACCACCAGGATATACTTTTTCCTTGTGAAACTTGGGGTACTAACAGGCCCCACTATATCCATAGCTACCCTCCGAAATGGCTCCTCAATCACAGGCAAAGGCATCAAAGGATCCTTGACATTGTCTCCAGCCTTGCCAATCTTTTAGCACTGCTCACAGTTCCTGCAGTATCTTCCTATATCCCTCTCATCCCAGGCAAATAAAAGTTTTGCATAATATGTCTCCTGATATGCTTTATGCCCATATGGCCTGCAAAAGGAATGTCATGGGCTATGGCTAGAAGTGCCAGATAGTAGGCTCTGGGCACTATCAACTGCTGTATTACCTCACCCTCTAGCCCTCCCAAAGCAGTCCACTCTCTATACAGTAATCCTTCGTTCCAGTATACAGAGCCCCCTTTTCCTTGAGAATCATATGGGTACTTAGCTACCTCCCTCAATCCTCATAATGTAGAGTCTGAAAGCTGAGGCTGTTTCAATTTTACCTTTGTGACCCTTCCCAACTGCCTTTCTACCAGAATCCCAGTCTCTTCTGACAGCGGTGCCTCACTGTCAGCCTGGGTACTACCACTCATCTCTGCCCTTGCAGCCACCCTGTCCATGGGAACGTCAGTATCTACCAGCTTCGGTGGTTCACTTTCAGGCTCAGTGATACAGGGTAGCTCCCTCCCTGAAAAAGCCACCTCACCAGCCCCAGCTTCAGGCGTGGGGTCTATCTTGTTCTCCTCCAGGCTACCTGACCCACATGCCTGTCTGCAAACCTGACTGTATGTAACTGCAAGCACACAAAATACTGTATTATCAAAACAATTCCCTATCAAGAAATCTGCAGAGATAACCCCAAACACACCTACCTGCTTGCTTCCTTTTCCACCATCCCAGTCTAGGTGAACCCTGGCCAAATGTATTTGGAATGTGGTCTCTTCTAAACCTCTGACTGGTTTGGACTGCCCAAGTAAGTACTGCTCCTCTTTAACTACTGCAGCCTTCACAATGGTTATGTCAGAGGCTGTCTATCTCTTAGCAGTGGCCTGTCATTTATCCACTAAGATAGTATTCAAACTTCAGGTTCATGGGTTCATAGGTTCATAGGATGATACTAGGCTATTGGCCTGGAGGCACTTATAAGCCTAGCCAAGAATTTTGTTCATGTTTCCTCAAAGTCAGCACCTGTTTCCCCTGTCCAGCAGGGACATAGGTGGGATCCCAGAGGTATATTTTCTGTTTCCCATCCAGTCACCCAGGTTCCTCTTAAAGAGGGATAGTGATGTACTCTGCTTGACATGGAGTGGGAGACTATTCCACAGATGGGGGGAATCTTTGGGACACAAATCTATCCCACCAACAAGTCATATTAATGTCAGAGACCAGGTTAAGGCCTTGCATGTGGGGTGTGTGAGTGAAGTTTGTCTTACAGATATGCCAGAAACAAGTTACCTCTGAGCAGTCTGTATGAGACTGAGTATAGGAACAGGGCTTTTAGCCTATCTGTATAGGATAGGTGTTTGAGACCCTGAATTTTCCTGGTCAGGAACCTCTGTGATCTCTCCAACTGCTGCATGTGCTTGGCAAAGTACATGATGAAAGGGGCATTGTACTTGATAATAGGTCTGATAAGTGAGGAGTACAGGTATGTTATGATCTCCTTGTTCCTGGATGAAATACTCTTATTTATGAGGTGGGCCATGCTGAAAGCCTTCCGTACAATGGAGGCAATGTGGTGGTAAAAAGTCAGATTGCAATCAACCTGGGTGCCCAAATCCGTCACGACTGATTGCATGCTTAGTACATTGTTATTAATGTGATATTTAGTGGGGATGACATTTTCCCCAAAGGGGATAATGATGCATTTCTTGGCATTCAGTTTGAGGCCATGCTTCTGGCACCAGACATTAGTTTGTGTAAGGCCCTCTTGGAGGATGTTCACATGACTAAGGGAATTTAAGAGAGTACCCAGCTTACAGTCATCTGCAAACTTGGTCAGCCACAGACCATTGGTTTTGGCTTGCACCTCAGAAAAGTATATCCCAAACAGTAGAAGCCCCAAGACTGATCCATGGGGTACACCACTAATTATGGGTGTACTACTAGAGGTGGCTTCCCCTACTTTGACTGAGTGGGTTCTATCAATGAGCCAGTTAGCTACCCATCTGGTAATATATGGGTTGATGCCTAGCTGGCAGAGTTTATCTATTATGCCTGAGTGGGCAATAGTGTCAAAGTCTTTGGCTAGGTCAAGGTAGACGGTGTGCACCGTCTTCCCCTCGTTCATGGCTTTGGTGACTGGTTCAAAGAAGTTGCACAAGTTTAAGTGATAATTTGGTACCCATGTTGTCTCCAGACAACTTACCACTGGCATGTTGTTATTCCCACTTGCTGGCTCCATCACCTTTTGTTCCCCACCTTGCCTCAGTTGACATTTGTATGCTACATGGTTCCTCTGGTGACATTTAAAACATCTAATCCTTAGTCCGGTCTGTGTTCCTGAACTAGTGAATTCCCCTGTTACATGTGTACTCTGTTGGGGGTGGTTTAGGCTGCCCCTCCATGGGTTCTCCTATAACCATGTGCAGTGCTGGATAATGGTATCTCCTTGTTGGGAAGTGATATCTGCTTGCTAAGTGGAGATTCCTTTTTCTCCCCAGCTCATCTGCAGATTTATGCTCCTGGTCTGCCAATCAGATTCTCATGTCCTCAGGTAAAGTGCTAAGGGCTTGTTCCCTCACTAAAAGATCTGCCTGCCCTTCAAAAGTGGTGAGCTGACACCCACTCACCCACCTATGAAAATAAATGCTTATCGCAGCAATATAATCACATACGCTTTCATTTGCCTTGCATCTATGCTCAAGAAACTTTTTTTTGTAAGCTTCAGGTGTTAACTTAAAAGATTCAAGTAAACATTGTTTTACTTTGTCACAGTTTAAACAATCATTATCAGACAATATAGAAACAGCAGTTACATCTTTACCATGGAGTAAGGGGGTCAGGAACCTTACCCAGAGCCCTTGGTCAACATTATACTATTTACATACCCTTTCAAATACATGAATAAAACTATAAAAAATATCACCCTCTGTAAACCGTGAAAGAAATTAACTGACCTTTATTGCTTCTGTGGTTTGGTTAATCCCTTCTCCATTACCTGCATGACTCTGATGAAGAGTCACCATCTCCCTGTCATGATGGCACTGTTTTTCATTCTCTTCTGCATCTAAATGCAGCAGTTTCTGGTCGACCTCCAGATGTCTCAGTCTCTCTGCTGATTCTACTTCCATCTGTTTTGCCTGCCACAATCTTATTTTTTCTTTAACCTCTCAACACTGCAGTTTCTCTTTGACATCCAAATGCCACAGTCACTCCATTGATTTTACTTCCAAATGTTTGGTCTCCAGTTCAAGTCTCTTTATCCAGATGGATTTTTAATTTCTCTGAGGAAGAGGTGAACTGTCCTGTTTCTGATGATTGCTCATCCCCATCACCAGCCCTGGTTTTCTTCTGGGTTGCTGGTCTGTGATACAGCTGTGACTAAGGCTGAAATCATTTCCTCTTTAGTCAGGTTGTCAGGCACCAGTCCTTTGGCTTCATGCACCTTGGCCAACTGGTTCTTTGTCAGCTTGCAATAATCCTCTGCTGAAATCCTTGCATGCTTTTCCTGACTAAACTAATCTAACAAAAATAAATAAAACTGTTGTAAAAATGAAGCTCTGTATACTTACCTTGTGGTTGTTAAGAGTACACACACCTTCAGTGACAACTGCCCACTGGTTGCTGAAGTTCAATTAATATCCCACCCAGCTGCTTCCAGTATGTGATGGGTCCCTACTCTGCGCCAGCAATCAAGGGGACTCAGTCCTCACCACTGACTCCAGTGAAGGACAGTCACTAAGAGCAAAGATGGATTCACACAGTATTTTCAGATGCAGCTCCCTGCATCAAGCACAATTTCCCTTAAGAGAACACAAAGAGCATGCTGCAGACCCATGGCTGGACTTTCTTTCTCTTTGCAGGCCCACACAAAACTCTGACTGACCACTTTGGAGCTCTGTGTCCCTGTTCCCAGTAGCTGACACACACACTTGGATATTTGAGCTTCACACACACACACACACACACACACACACACACACACACACACACACACACACACACGCACGCACGCACGCACACACACACACACACACACACACACACACACACACACACACACACACACACCTGGGAAATGCTCGCACAGAATAACTAACTGTGCCCCTTTCTGCCCAGACTCTGAGGTAATCACACTGCCACCAGTCAGCTACCCTAAGGCTCTTACAAAGGTTACCCAATTATACTGTGTCAAATTAATACTAATACAAATGGTAGGGTGTGACCAAAGCAGCAAGGCTTTAAGGAGTGGCCACAGTGGCACTAAAACAAGCATAAGTACTTTCAAGATGTTAAAAGTATTCTCTAAAGGACCAGTCACAATGAAAGGTATTAAAATATGTAATGATAAATAATAAAACAGAAAACAGGAGAATGTTAAATACAATAAACAACAGAGTTTCCACCACAGAGATGTGAAAAATAATACAGCTGGATAGTTTCTCACCGATGCAGAAAACAATACTAAACTATTCTCACTAAATGTCCCTGACTAACTAAAGAATTACTGCTCCCTAACTACTTACTAAAGCAAGACAAGCTGATGTGTGCTGAGTGTCTTACCACAGCAAATGCTAGTTGATGTCTGTCTTTGTCTGCGTGGATGTGTGAGATGTATATCCTGTGAGAAATCTTTCCTGTCAGGTTCCAAAGTGCTGTGAAGAGAGTTCCAAAGAAACTAGATGCTTGTTAGAGGATTATATCACCTCTGGTCACCTGACTCTTGTACAATACACACACACACATATATATTTGTGGTAGCATCTGAAAGCTATTACACAATTTCAAACTTTCCACACTTCCAGCATTTTCTGTTAAAACATACACACTTAATTAGTTATAATAATACTGATATACATCCATATCTCTTTTCTGTCCAGCAGGACCCTTTGTTGATGCATTTTAACACAAGCAACTTTACAAATATATGTTTAACTCAAACATCCATACAAATCAGTGTGATATTCAAATATCATAAAATTCTTTACAAAACGCCAGCTAACTATGCTGGCATATGTACACATGTACTGCCCTACTCTGCCTGGCACAGATGGCACTACCTCATATCATCACATACCCCACTTGGGCATTGTCAACAATCTTACAGAACTAGGCATAAACTACTTTATAACACTCTGGATAGCTAGTTGGCTCAAGGATAGGACCCAAGAGATTAGGATCAGTAAGGCCAACTCCACAAAGGGAAAAATCACCTTTGGAATCTCTCAGGACTCTGTTCTGGGCCCACACCTCTTTGGCATCTGCTTCTTGAAGGTCAAAGCCAATGTCAGCAGCTTCTAGCTGATCAAGTTTGCAGATGACTGTAAACTGGGAGCAGTAATTTAATCACTGCTAGATGAGAACACTGTTCAGGAAGGTCTAACACAGACAAACATGATGTGAAAGCCATTGCTTAAAACTCAACGCTAAGAAATTAATTATAGCACCTTTTAGGCAGTTTGCTACTATGAGTAACTCTGTCATCAATAAAATACCCCTAAAAGTGGTTTCACTAGCCAGGAATCTGGGAACTCACGTAGATAGTAATTTTGCCTTTGAGCAACATGTGCCAAAGTTAGTAAGAAAATCTTTCTATGCTGCTCAGCTTATAAGTAAGAGCATGGCATCTAGATCCAGAATAATCATTTTTACCACTGTACTCAACCCTCATTAGACCCATTATAGAATATAATGTCCCCTTCAGTATGTCCCTGACCAAACACTTGCAGCAGTTTGAATGTGCATAAAGGTTTCTTACAAAAAAGAATTTAGGGAGTAAACACAATGGGCCGGATTCACGAAACCTCCGTGTAAGACATAATATGTCTTACTCGGAGGCTGCAGTTGAACGGTATGACGTCAGCATGCCATGTATATTCATGAGGGCATGCTGAATCATACCCAAGTCTAACACGGTCCATGTAGGAAAGTAGGGGGCGTGTCCGATTGCCGAGTACAGCAAAGGGACATGCCCCCAGAAGAGTCAGAGTCCTGAAAGTAAACACCCACGAGCGAGTCCGCTGAAATGTCAAGGAACACAACACCACACATCCCCACAGACTAAATAAACCCTACTGACAATATGTAAAATGTAAAAATAGCAGTTTCCTTTTTTTTTTATAATTTCCAAAATGTTTGCCCGCATTTGCGCTCTTTTGCACAGGTATGCTCTTCGCTCAACCACAGTTAGCAGATATGGCATTGAAAAGCATATAAGATCTACATACGCAAATTAAGCAAAGTAGCAATAGCGTAGTGGTAGAAACGTCGCCCAAAGAATAGGTAGTCACGGTTCGAGCCCCACAACATCCCCCTCCATTTTTCTTTAAATAAGTATGAAACAATTCCCCGATATATATAAATTTAATTTAAGTAAAATGTAATGAAATGGCCCATGTATTTTTGAACAAAACCTATATAATGGATATATAAAAAGGATCATAATTGCCCGTAGCTTAGCAGCGCTTTAGCAAGCTTAATATAAGTGCCCATAGCTGAGCAGCGCTTTAACAAGCGTAATATGAGTGCCCGTAGCTGAGCAGCGCTTTAACAAGCTTAATATGAATGCCCGTAGCTGAGCGGCACTTTAACAAGCTTAATATGAGTGCTTATGGCTAAATAACGCGTTACCCAGCACAAGCCATTTGCGCGGAGCTGCGCAGCACACCAACCAGCTTACCGTCGGGCAACGTTGGGCAAGCTGTAGCAAAGTCGCCTTTACACAGACACACCTACTAGCCTGTCTAGACAGTAGTAAAATAAAAAATCAATGGCAAGGATCGAACCCAGGATACTGTGCACCATAGTCAAAGTACTGAACCACTAAGCCATGACAGTTGAAATACAGTATTACCATACATATAGCAATGAATGAAAATATAACCATGACAAAGAAGGTTTGCTGTAAGCAGAGAAATATCCAAAATGGCCAATCACAGATAAGTGCAGGAAAACCATCATATATAAGCCCCATAGGCGGGAATACACACCATAACTGATTGTGGTACCCATTTGCAGTCAGGATGGCAGGTGCAGGAGAGGGAAATCGCTTTAGAGCACAAAGGTGGGGTGTTGAGGAGTCAAAATATATGGTTTGGCTCCTAGTCCATGATCATGAAGTGCAACTCATGCAGGGCCAGGTTCAATGGGGAGCGTATAAGGCAGAGGTGTGGAAATGGTTGGCACATGATCTCACCAGTGCCACAGGCATTCCGAGGACTGGTGAACAGGTCTGTCACCACCATGCGGACCTGAAGCGATGAAAGGAGGACCAACTGAACCGATGGATCCAGGAGGCCCGCCAAATGCCCAATGCCCCACTACTGAGTAAGTATCCATGTGATTAAGTATATAAGAAATGCTATCCTAGCCTATAGTATGGATAGGTATGTTGCAATATTTCTTCATTTATATTACAGCTGCAGGTGTTCCTTCCGCGAATTGGCAAGTCTATGCTGATAGGCTGGTGAGGTTGCATCACCAGGCAGGTTAGTAATTATTCTGCTGGTATTGTTATAGAATATAAGTGGGACAACTTGTAAAAGAGTTCAGTGTTGTAACCCAGTAATAAATGTGAAATAAGTCTAGAAGAAAGATTCTGCTAGTATTGTAAGATTAGATAAGTGATGCAGCCTGGAAAAGGGTATTGCAATCCAGTAATAAAGATTAAACAAGTCTCAAATAGAGTTTCCACCTGTATTGTAATATCAGATAACTGCTTCAGCCTGAAAATGAGTGTTGTAATCAATCAACAAAGGATAGACAACTGTCGAATACATCCTTGTAAATTCTGCCATATGAAATATGTGAGTCAACTGGAAAGGATTGTTGTAACCCAGTAATAAATGTTAATAAAGCCTAGAATTAAGTACTATCCTGAAATTTAAATATAAAATAAGTGAGAGAGTGTGAGAAAGAGAGTTTGAAACTACCAAGAAAGCTGTAATAAGTCTGGAATAAAGATATACTGCATTCACTACATAATGAAATGAATGAGACAGCCACAACCAAAGAGTGAAATGTCTTTAATAAAGTACAGAACCTGGATTGTGTCTGTCCCACAATTTGGATATGTTGCTATACCCTTGCATTATGGAGATAGTATGGTTGTATGAAATGCTGAACATTCACAGTTGTCTAGAACCATATAAATCAAATGTAGCAGGATGCTTTACCTGAACACAGACAGATATGAACATATATGAATAAAAATGGAATGTATATTAATGTAGCAGTAACATCCCCATCACCAGCATTCCTAAGGTTGCATACAGGAAACTGTACTAATACATGTAGGGGATATATATCTGCATCTACTAGGAATGTACAGTATATGTATAGGTAGTTTAAGTTGTTAATGTAATATTTCACCACCCTACCTTATTTTCACAAATTATGCCATTCCACACCAAACTGGGTATGTGTATTCACAATTAATTCCCATGGACATTTGTCCTGTTGGTTTATACTTATCTGCATGTACGTTGATGCATGTGCCCTGTTCACATATCCAAACCTGATGGCCTGTTGCCACCAATCAACCCTGCATGCTGTTGGAATGTCCACTGTTGTTCTAAATATGCATGTGTTATGCTTGCTGCTCAATGTTCAGAATTCATGTGTGTTTGGTTAATGGGAATACTGATGCATGCTGTCACAACTAATTTTGAAAGGTGCTGTTTGTTACTAACCTAAAATACCATAAAATACTGCTAAACATAGGACAACAGGGAAGGCGGGTTCCAGCGGACCCACCTCTCCCACCTCAGCTGGCGAGTGCACCTGGCACCAGTGCCCAGGCCGGGACCTCATCCTCTGGTGGCCCTGTGCCACCTTCGGATGGAAGCTCTGCAGGGGATGGGGCTCGTCCCCTCTCTGGAAGCATGGCCGGAGGAGAGCCTCCACTCACCCTCCATAGGGTCCGGTCTGTGGTGCGTAGTGAGATCAGGCATTCTGTGACTGATCCCCTATGCCAGCTTGAGGCGAGAGTGGTGCAACTCACAGGTGTGCCTGCCCATCCTATCCAGAACCCAGCACAGCCCTGGCCTGGGCTGTGAAGGTGCAGTGGTACCTGCCCATGGGTGGGGATCTCAGTTCCACTGTTGCCATCTGTGGGTTCATGGGCTTGTGATATCCAAACATCCGTCCCCATCAATTGTGTTTACTCCCCACATGTGTCATATTCCACCCCTGTATGCATCTTGTTTGTCTTGTCTGTTAACTTCCCCAACCTACCTCCTCAAACATACCTACTTCCTGTACCTCACATTCCACTCTCACCTGAAAAAAAAATAAAAAAAGGACACTCTGTTCCCACAAAAAAATGACGTCCCATACATTTCGCATACATGTCTGCTGGACATGTAAACTGAAAATTACAACTGGCTGTACAACATATTTTGTTGTCCTCACCCCTCTCTCAGGGGTGGAAGGTGTCAAATGTCACTCTAAATTTCTAACATATGCACAGCTGGTGCTGGTAAAGAATTGGGCAGCTATGGGCCTTCCCTACATCCTTCCTGCACATCCCAAGCTTGTTTTCCTACTGTCCTACCCTCTTTGTGCCCCCTTTTTCACCACTTTCCTATTTCCCCATTTTCTTTTCTTTAAAAGAAAACAGTGCAGGTGTTAGCAGGAGTAAGCACTTTTAAGCAGTAGTCAGCGGGTGTGTGCTTGTGTGCGCTTAGCTAAGCGTAGATAAGCATAGCTAAGCATCACACAAACTCACGCAAACCCGCTTACAACTGCTTAAATGTGCCTTAGTCACTCTGTATGACAAGGCCTGTAGTCTGCTCATCAGCAAAATAAAATACCCCTGTCAGTCTCGACCCAGGACCTTGGAAACACTAGACTGCATGAATTACCACTTAGCCACAGCAGATATACAAGAACTTGGTGCTGAAAGAAATATATCATGAAATAAAATGAGTGAATGTAAAGGGAAAATAGGAAGGCCATTACACAAAGCTTGTTTTGTGTATCTTTACTGGCAATTCTTGTGGAATTGCATTACATTAGTGTGAGAAGGGAAACAGTAGGTAATAATGTTTCAATATCACCTTACAAACCCCACACAGTATCAGAGCAGGATAAACACCGCCATATTTGAATAAGTAAGAGGCCAGACCTCCCAACTATGACTGATTTATAGGGATGTCCCTGATTTGCAAACAAATGTTACCTGTGCCCCACTGACTCCCTGTGAAATGTACTCACAGTAGGCAGAAAGGTGGGGAATCCCACATAATGGTAACTGTCAATAAGTTACAGTAGACACTACTTGCATGTCAGAAATGGTGTAGTAATATATATGCTCAAAATATCCCACAGTCACAACTGCAGAATATCTGAAATATATCACAGGTGTATCCCACTGTTATGTACCTTTCCCTGAGGCTGGTCAAATACATACCTGAGAGTTTCTGAGGCCTGGAAGTGTCAGAAGCACACAGGCATATCAGCCTGTCTGCTGTCACACACTCTGTGAATAGCTGTAGAATTACTTTCACAAGCATGCCCTTATGTAGGAGTACAACACAGAAATATCAAAGGATGTAGCCATCTAACATGCTAATGACAGTATAGCAGTTCACAAGCACTGCATGTGCCTGATATTCATAATAGTTAGTACAATATACTTAGTTGTCCTCACCCCTCCCTCAGGGGTGGAAGGTTTCAAATGTCACAGCAAATGTCAAACATATGTACAGCTATTGCAGTTAACGAAATGTGCAGCTATGGACCTTCCCTACACCCAGCCTGCACATCCCTAGCTGGTGTCCCCACTGACTTCCTGCTTCCCGCTTACAACTGTTTAAAAGTGCCTTATTCACTCTGTATGACAAGGCCCCAGTACTGCTCAGCAGCAAAATAAAATACCCTTGTAAGTGTCAAACACCAGACATTAGGCTCACCAGACTGCATGAAGTACCACTAAGCCACAGCAAACATATAAGAACTTAGTGCTGAAAGAAATATATCATGAATTACAAGGAGTGAATGTAAATGGAAAATAGGAAATCCATAGCAACACATTCCAGTAAAGACAAATATCAGGCATTCAAGGAGTGAATGTAAAGGGAAAATAGAAAAGCCATAGCAACACATTGCAAGAACTACTGCTGTATGCCAGTTAATCCACAAATCACACAGGAAAGTACATACTCCCATGTAAACTGTGTTAGCATTAGCAGGTGTGAGTTAACATACACACTGAGAAGAGTACACTGGAAGAAGCAACAGTCAGGTTTCAGTACAACATGCATTTCAGTGGCTACAACACAGCCTAAGATATGAGAGATATACCAACCTTCTGACTGACACAACAGTGTCCACAGCAAACCAGCATGGTCCCCACCTTGAAAAACTGAAAGGCCTATGCCTACCTAACCTATCATTTTATAGCAGTGTCCTGAATTCACAGTGAGAACTGCAATTACCACACAGCAGGCTGCATGCAATTACTAAATGCTGGCCATCAATTGGTGCAGAGGCCATCACATGCACATGGGTAGATACCTACAAAAGCAGACTGCACTGCCAGTCCACACATGCAATAATATCATTGCAGCAAATGGGGAGAGAGAGAGAGATATAGAGATAGATAGGTAGAGATAGAGATAGAGACCAAAAATAAATAAATAAATAAAGCCAGCAAGCAAGCCAGCAGGCAAATCAGCAAGCAAGCCAGCAAGCAGACCAGCAAGCCAGCAAGCAAGCCAGCTAGCAAGCCAAAAGAAAACAGCTGTCAGAGACAAAGGTAATGTAAACTACATAATATAAAAATCTACATACTGTGAACCCTCCATATGTGTTAGCAGTCTGTATTTATATGTATATGCAGATGTGCATAAGACAAGGGACATACTTGAACTGTTAGTGAAGGCTGGACATACAAATGTAGTTGAAGGTTGCTATGTGCACATATCAATATAGGTTGTAGTGTGTGGCATTGAAAACTGCATGCAGTGCAGGTATATGTCATGTGGTGGTGAACGTCTGTGGGACTGAGCCAGGGAGGCCTGCTACAGCTATACGGCCTGAGGACAGCATAATGCATTCTGCACAACACTGTGCAATATCATTACAGAATGGTATGTCTCACAACTGTTTCAGAAGTGATATTCCCACCATGAAAGGTGGGCAGTCAATGTGCCTACATGTGCATGTATATGTACAGCAATGGATGTTTAGAAGTGTGTGTGTATACATATATATATATATATATATATATATATATATATATATATATATATATATATATATATATATATATATATATATATATATATATATCTACATAGATAGAGAGGTATGTATAGATAGATAGAGATATATAGATAGATAAAATATGTATATACATATAGATATAATAGATACATACATATATAGATATGTATAGATACATACATATATGCAGATAGATATGAATGTCTATAGATATGTATATATATATATATATATATATATATATATATATATATATATATATATATATATATATGGTTATATAGAGCGGTGTGTGTGTATATATATATATATATATATATATATATATATATATATATATATAGATATAGATAGATATGTATATATATATATATATATATATATATATATATATATATATATATATACATATATATATATATATATATATATATATATCTACATATATATATATATATATATATATATATATATATATATATATATATATATATATATATATATATATATATATATATATATATATATATATATATATATATATATATATATATATATATATATATATATATATATATATTTAAAGAGAGAGTGAGAGTGGGGGACATGAGGGCAGATGTACTGCAACAGGTGCCTGGTGACCAAGGCATGTACTGAACACCAGTGCTGATACTGCAGTATCATACCCCATTCCAAAACATGTTACCCACTAACTACCACATAGGTGATTACCTGCCTACCACTGGAGGTGTCAGAAGGGAACATGGGACACAGGTGTAAAATTGCCTCCCCTTTGATATCCACAGTGGCACACTAGTCTTGTAATCCCTGTACATGGTACGTGTCATCACAAAAGGTGTGTCAGCTAGGGAAATGTAAGTCAGTGTGCCCCTCTACACCTCACAATGTCCTATGCAGTATGTACCTCCCATGGGAACTACAGCAAGTGGAAAGGCCACAGACATACCTAACAAAGACTGATAATGCCCTCAAACACATTCCCTATGCAGACTGACTCACAGAACCACAGCTAGAGTGCCTTGCATACTTCCTACACAGAGGTTACCACTGCTGGACATACAGAGTTATGTCACACCCATACCAGTCGGCCAACCACCATGGCAACACCTCACAATCCGTCCAGCCTACATGACCTAGGGCCCTAATCCTTGTCACCGCACTAAACAGCACATGCTGGAGGTACAGGTTTCCATACACAAATATGCCATACCCTGGACTAAACCACCCAGTATTAACAAACAAGGCTCCTTATTAGGAGATGTCATACATACCCCTGATGAATGCTATGGAGTTATGTAATATGCCCTGTGAGTCACCTCTGTGTAACCATTTCACAGGAGCAAGTAAAATCACATTACATAGGTTCATAGGTTCATACTAGGCTATCTGCCCTGGGGCATTTATAATCTTAGCCCAATTGTGTTTGGCTTATGCCACCCCTTGATTTGAGTATACTGTGCCCTTTTTAAAGTTTAGTTTACTGTGCCTCTGTCTAATAGTGACATGGAAGTAATCCCTGGGACAAACCTACGATCCCCCATCCACTCATCAAGATTCTTCTTGAAGAGAGTCACTGAGGTGCTCTGCCTAACATGAATTGGAATTCTATTCCAGAGCGAAGGGAGACTCTGGGTTATGAATCTGTCCCTCCAGCATGTTCTATTTATTTCTGTGCTGAGGTTCAAGTCCCTTGAGCGTGTGGCTCTAAGGGATTTAGATTTACTGAAGTGGAGCATGTCCATTAATTCTGGGTTTGACATAGCTTTATATGTCAGGCATAGATCACCTCAAAGTAGGCGGTATGCAACTGAGTAGAGCTGGAGTTTTTTTAACCAAGCAGCATATGGCATCTGTTTGAGTCCCTTGATCCTCCTGGTGAGGTACTTTCGGGGTCTTTCTAATTGTTGCAGGTGTCGGGTAAGGTACATCCCAAAGGGGGCATTGTATTCTATGATGGGCCTGATGAGGGATGAATAAAGGGGCACGATTACCTCTCTTGATCTAGATGTGAATCCTTTCATGATGAGGTGGGCTATGTAGAAGGTCTTTCTAACCACTTTGGCAATGTGGTTGTCAAAGGAGAGATTGCTATCAACTTGGGTCCCCAGATCCCTAATTACTTTCTCTGTACTTAATGGGTTACCACCTATGTGTTAATTTGTGGGCACATTGTTTTTGCCAAAGGGTATGACTATACACTTTTTGGCATTTAGCTTTAGACCATGGCTCTGGCACCAGTTATCCATCTCTGCGAGACCTTTTTGAAGGATGTTTGTGTCAGCTGGAGAGTCGATTATGGTGCCCAGTTTGCAGTCATCTGCGAACTTGGTGAGCCATAGTCCTCCCACATTGGCCTGTACCTCAGAGAAGTAAATACCGAACAAGAGAGGTCCCAGGACAGAACCTTGTGGGATACCACTTGTGACCGATTTCGAGTCTGACATGGCTCCAGCAACTCTGACTCTGTGGGTTCTGTCTTTGAGCCAGTTTGCGACCCATCTTGTGACATAGGGGTTTATATTTAGGCTGGATAGCTTATCTATGATGCCTGAGTGGGGTATTGTGTCAAATGCCTTTGTGAGGTCCAGATAGGCTGTGTGGACTACCTTCCCTTCATCTATGGCCTTGGTGACTGTTTTGAAGAAGTCGACCAGGTTCAAAAGGCAGGATCTGCCCTTGACGAAGCCAAATTGGGTAGGATCTAGTGTTTGTAGGTTCCCAATGTCTTTGTTTATGAGTTCCATGATGATCCTCTCCATAGCCTTGCATACTAGGCTAGTCAGGCTTATGGGGCAATAGTTTCCAGGGTCCACAGAGGTGCCACCTTTGTGGAGTGGGAACACTGTTGCTGTACGCCATTCTTTGGGCACATATCCTGTAGTGAGGCTGAGATTCTACAGCAGTTTTATTTGAGGGATTAGTTCTTCTTGGAGTTCATGTAGGATGCAACCCGGGACGCCATCTGGTCCCATGGAAGCAGTGTTTTTTGCTTTGGAGAGGGCGGCCTTCACCTGAGCATCAGAGATGTTTGGGAGGCTGCACTCTGCCGGGATGGATACTTGCTCTTTTGGGGGGAGGGGGTGGAGAAGTTTGCACTGAACCTGTCTGCCAGGATATTGGCGATGTCTGTGGGTTCAGTGTATTTTTTGTCATTTAGAATCAACTCAGAACAACTCTGGGAGTTGCATCACAGGTTCCTAACATAACTGAAAAAAGCCTTATTATTGTCTTTAGTGTCCTATGCAATTTTTCTCTTGAAGCTGTCCTTGGAGGATTTTATGAGGGATCGTAACTTTTTGCTAGTACTGATCAGAGATGCCTTCCCTTTTAGGGATTTTGCTCTATCATGTAGTAGCTTCCTCCTTCTCTTGTACAGTTAATTTATGGCTGGGGTCCACCAGACTGGATGCCTGCCTTTGGATAATTGGGTCTTGATTTTGTTTGGGATAGCATGATCCATGCATTCCTGGAGATGTCCGTAGAATGCGTTTATATAGGATTCTGCAGTTTGGGCCATAGTTTCCACTGGCCCTGGGGCCTTGAAGGATTCCACTTCAGTTTTGAGAAGTGAGAAGTTCTCTTTTGAGAAGTTTTTCACTGTAGTTTTCTGGGCTGGGTGGGGTCGGGATGTGGATATCTAGTGAAATTAATTTATGGTCTGATCTTACCAATTAGGGATATACTTCTGGTATGGAGCATAGAGTCCCCATGTTGGTAGTGATCAGGTCTAGTATGTTTTCCCCTCTTGTGGGAGTGGTGACTAGTTGTTCCATAGCATTTGAGTTTATAAATTCCAGGAACCATTGGGCTAAGGTGCTGGGGCTTGAGTAATGCTCCCAGTCTATGTTTAGGTAGTTGAAGTTGCCCAATATAATGGTGCTCGGAGAGATCTTAGTATTCTCCAATGTTTTCAGGAAAGCCGAGTGGGATTCCTGACTTTGAGAGGGTGGTCTGTAGGATGCTATAAACTGAAAAGCAGTCTTGCCCACTGTCAGTTGCACATGGATGGTCTCCGATACTTCGTGCACTGCCACTAACCTGGAGGTGTGGATATCCTTGATAAATATGGAAACTCCCCATCCTTTTGTGGTTCGGTCCGGGTTTTGGGGCCGAAAAGCATGATATGAGGTATAACCTGGTAGTGCTGGGGTGCTCACTGGAGCCATGAACCAGGTCTCTGTCACTGCACAGATATTGATGCTCTCCATACTGAGGAGAGCTTTGAGTGCATGCATCTTGAGGTTAAGACTTCTGGCATTTAGCAGCATTACCCTTAGTTTCTTGTTCCTTGTGCTGTCTATGGAGGTGGGTTTGACTTTTGAGCCTTGCATAAAAAAGGCACTATGGGGGTGGCAAGAGCCTTTCCCAATATCCGAAAGCCCAGGGGTGACAGGTGCAAGCCGACCCTAGCGAAGCATCGTGGCTTGTCGAGCATGTCATCCCAGGCTGACAGACACTGGATCCCATTTGAATGACACCAAAATTTTAGCCAATTGTTAAAATTGATCATTTTGTCTTTATACTATGACATAATTCTAGGTGAGGGTAAGATGCTGCTCAAGGTCAGGGTCATACCAGCCTGGGCTACATCATCAGAGAGCTCCTCTATGTCTCTTTTCATGTAGTCGAGGGAGGTTCATCTCAGGTCATTCACGCCAGCATGTACAATGATTGATTCATATTTATATTTGCTTTGGAGTGACCTGAGTGCTTGCATTATGTGGTGGATCCTAGCACCTGACAGGCAGCTCACTGTGACCTTCTCTTTATTCAGCCTGGTGAGCGGGAGGTCAGTGTGTCTGACAATAGAGTCACTTATTACAAGGGTATCAGGTGTGTTATTCAGCCTTAAGGGCTGTGACTGCTTGGCACACTGACTTTGTGTGCTATGTGTTGTACGTGTTTTGTTTTGGGGTAGCGTTTGCTTGGATGTCTGCTTTGGAGATCTCTGTTGCTTAGGTAGATTTTTATTTAGAGCCTCCAAGTATGTTTTTGTGTTTTATGTGTTTGGTTCGCTGTTGTCGTGGGACTATGTGATACTGGAATTGTGTTGTGTGCGGTTACCTTCTCCTCCTGACTGGTTACACCAGTTTTGAGATGAGAGAGCTCAGTCTCCAGTTTGGCTATATGGTTGCATCTCTCACATATATTTGAACCTGTTTGAAGGAGGAGAGGGTTGTCCGTGTACATGAGACAGTTGTAACATTGCCTCAAAAGTCCCAGATTCACCAGCTCGACTGGAGAGGAAACCATTGACTGACCTTTGGACATGCTAGAGTAATATAGGGAACTGAATTAAAATGGACGAATAGGGGACAAGGTAATCATAGAGAGTATAAGAGTAAGTAGTGCTTATGGTTTATTAGTGCTAACTTGTAAGATTACTTATTTGGACCAGTGAGGGGCCTTAGAATGAGAATATGATGTTTAATTTGAGAGATAGAGCAGTTCTAAGGGAAAAAGTGAAGAACAGACTTTGTGGAGCCAGGAATAGTTTAAACCCAATTAGGCGGCACTGCCCGATGTTGCGCTATGTGCAAAAATGCGCAAAACCGCGCAAAAGAGGGTTTTAAGAGAGGGAGATTAAGGAGTTTGGAATTGACCCAAAATGGCCAATAAAACTACAGTTTCAAGGCAGTAACCACTCCCACAGGGGCAGGCAGGCTGCTCAATGTTTATCACTGCCACTGATGAACACAGAGACTTCCCTTTAGCCCAAGCAAACAATGGCCTCCAAGAAACTTACAAACAGTTCAGAACAGCAAATCTGTAACTGAACTTTTTTAAATCTCAGAAAAGTGGGAGAAAAGCAAGATTTTTTTTTTGTTTTTGTTTTTTTTAAGGAAAGCAGAGGTTCACAAGTATCAACAAGCTAGAACAATGCAGTAAATGACCCCACACTTGAGTGCTAGGCCAGAGACAGATAAAATGCAAGTTTTACGAAAAAAAAAACGATTTTAAAAATAAGTGCAGGCAGGAAATTCAGTAATCAGCTCTAGGTTATGTTCGAAATACAGTTACCAACACAGAAATCAAGTTTAACAAGCCAGAAAATGCTCAAAAGTAGGTGGCAATTCAGAAAAACTTAACAAATAATCTGAAGCAAAATACTTAAAATCTCAAAATTGGCTCCTTTCTTCTCTCAGCGTTTGTCCCAAAGGGCAGGGTAGCTTATGGCTAGACTGCCCTAGGCCCAGGGCCAATAGCATAGTACCTACCTATGACACAATGCACACATATCTACTCAGTGCAATACCAGCTATGTGAGGTTGAATGAGTGTGACACTGACTGTGTGGAAGGTCTGTAAAGGCGTGATAGCTTAGCGTGAGTTTGTGTCTGTCATGGCAGTTTGTGTCGTAGGTGTGAGGCCAGAGAAAGATGTGTCAGTTATCGGGATGCAAACATAGTAGATTGGCATATGTTGTGCTGTAGTTCCCTGTGTACGACTGTGGTGTCCCATTGTAGGCAGAAGCAATACATGTATGCTCAGTAAGTGGCACTGCTGTTGAATCCAGCTCACATATGAACTGTTGTACTACCTGAAGTTGTAGGCCTAAACACTACAGTATGGTGTATGTTCACATTCCCTGGTAACACTGTCTGGTGTGTTTCCTGTAGTCTGCACAGATTACATACCTCATGCATAGGTATCTGTAAGTAGGGGCACACAGTACTATAAGGTACACAGTTAATGCTCATCTGTGTCGTCATACATTTGTGTGTTGTATGTATGTGTAATGTGTGTGTAATGATGCCTGTACCATGGCCGCAATCACATGTGTGTTACAGGGTATGTGTGTGTACCTGGCAGCATGTATACTCTGTGACAGCAGTATGCTGGCTATATTAACAACTGTGCACATATATCAAGTAGGGGTATGGCATCAAAGACTAGGGTGGATTACCGTTTAAACTGTTAAATGTGCATTGCATTCATTGCATGGGATGACAATATTCGTCATCCATTAGCTTGATACATACCCCAAGTGTGATGTTGTGCATTGTATCCCAAACAGTGTGCTGCGTGCTGGTGTATACTAGTTTGTTGTATGGAGTGTGGCAGGCACTGTCAGACAGTTGTGGGCTGAGCACTGATATGTGGTATCGAACATGTGTATCCCCTGATAGACAGACAGATGCTATATATGGCAGTTAAGTGATATCAGTACATTAGAATATTAAGTGTGCCACATGACTTACTCACATATTTTTCTTTTCCTTCCAGGGTGATGGTGCATCAGCGTAACCCACCTTATACAGCAGCAGAGGATCAGGAGATCCACCAGAGCCTGGTGCAGAATTTCTCTGTGCTGTTTTCCAGGACCAGCAAGAACCAGCATGAGAGGGCTCCACTGTGGCAAGATCTTGTCCGTCAGGTAAATGACATAGGCATGCATAACCGGACATATGAGCAGGTACACCATCACTGCAGTGATTTAATTAGACATGTCCGGGAGCGTGCATCTGATATCCACAGAAAACAGCTTGCCACAGGTGGTGGGGTACCTATCCACCCCCTCTCCAGTGTGGAAGAGCACATCCTAAGTGTTGTGGCTCCAGGCCAACAACAACAACATCCACAAACATGTGTCATCATGGAGGCCGGAGCCACCCAGCATGTTGAAATGGAGTATACAGGTAACATGCCATATCTGTAGTTGACTGTTCCCTGTACTGGTAGTTTATGCATGTGTTAGATATGTACTGTGTGTGTAGCTGTTAACCTGCCTATTCTTCTGCAAGATTGATATTCTGAGCATAATCTGTACACCTGTGAAAGCCACCTGTTGTACTACTGTACTTTATCATACTCACAATATCAATGGCACAGTTGTGGCCACTGGCAATCACTGTCATATTTTTGCAGGTCCCTCTGGAGTGACAGCAAGGCAGCCAATCCATGCTGGTGAGTGTGTAATAACAATACTATTGCTAATGGTATGTGCATGTCATATGGAGGTGTAGTGTGTGCACAATTAACACCTACGCATAATGCATGCTGTGCATGTTTGCTGTGAGACTATGCATATCCCATTATTCTCAGTAGCTGCCTCACTCACATGCAATACACAGAGCATGACACACATGTGTGGCAACACAGTACTGGACATTGTATAGGCATATCTGATACACATGTACACAACACACACATGTTTGGCATAGACACTACACCTTAGCCTGCTACACATGTCCAATTATGACACCTGATGTATGGCCACCCTTCAGTATCACACTTATCCTCTGTGCAGCACACATAATATACCTGAGGGGTAGAGGCCTACCATGTCTTTGTGCAACAGTCTCGAACAAATAATAATTTCATGTTAGGCAATGCTCACTATTGGCCACCTTACACAACCATATAACAAGTGGCTGTGTAATTGTGGATGTAGTCATGTTACTGCACTTCAGGTACAGCATGCTAGCTGCCTGTCTGGCACACATTATTATTGTTGACTGACCACAAGAAGCATGTTGATCATGGCTCATGTTACTACACCACATCCAGTTCCACTGACCACAAAAGTACACATAGCAGTTATTGCATAGCACCGTCATGTGTTGTGCGTGTGTGTGTGTGTGTATGTGTGTGCAAATATATGCATCCACAGCTTGTAACACTTGCACAACATTGTTATGTCCTTGTAGTAATTGTGTCCCAGGGTGGAGACAATCACTGAACAACTACACACAACCATCAAGTACATGTATACTGTTATTAACAAGGGCTGTCTACACTTGCACTGCATGTTCCTGTGCAACAGATAATCTGCATGCTGGCACGTGTGCAGTGATGTTTTTCCTTGTGATACTGTCACCCACCCTCAAACAGTATTGTGTATGTGTTGGATTGCAGGTGTGTCTGTGTTTGCATCTGCTGTACTGAGGAGTGTGCCTGTGTGCCTGTGTGCATGTGTGCATGTGCGCATTTGTGTATGTGTGCATGTGTGCATATGTGCATGTGCATGTGTGCATGTGTGCATGTGCGCCTATGCGCATGTGTGTATGTGTGCATGTGTGCTAACATCGTGTACACATTTGTAAACTGTGTTTCCTATCTTCCTCTCACAGGTTCTGATGTTGCTCTGGTGGAGTGCAGCAGGGAACCTGAAGCCACTGCTGGGGATAGAGATAATGATGATACATGTGTAATGGCACAGGGAGATGTGACAGGGTCTGTCGTTGGTCAGCCAATCGACACTACACAGCAGTCAACCCCATCAATGCGCACAGTCATCCTGCCGATACATCCATTGTCACCAATGTCCTTAGCTGAGGGACAGCATACAGTGGGCATTGACCAGGGTAGTGTGGTATCATTGGCACATGCATCCCCTCACAGCAGCCATGGCCAGATACCTGACATGGTACCACACAGGCAGATGTCCAGGGGTTCTCGTGGGAGCATCCATGGTCATACTGCCCCTGTCAGATGTGCCCACAGAGGTCTTTCAACCTCAGCGATGTTCCGAGCTGTTATGCAGGCACAGGCACGTATGGAACAGTACATCAGACACTGTCTGAGGGAGCTTAGAGCACACCGCACCTCTATGAATGACACTATGCGTAACGTTGCGGCTGCCATCCATACTATCAGCGAGGTCATTGATAGATGTTGGGGATACACATTAGATCTCTTCCACAACAACATGTCCAGGAGCCAGGACAGTGCAGGACGATTGATGCGTCAATGTGGATGTATGCCAGCAACATCATCAGCTGGCAGTCGTCATGGATGACAACAAACCCGCAGCCGCTCCCATAGTGCCAGTACCAGCCCCAGCAATGCTGGGTCTCTGCTGTCATTACACCGTCCTAGAAGACCACGTGCACGTGGCTCTGGACAGTCCCAGCAGGGACATGTGTCCAGTCAACAACCCACTGTTTCTGATGACAGTACCCAGTCTGGCTTAGTACCTGATACTGTCTGTAACACCCCTGCCAGGCACAGGTACAGTGTCCGTGGCCAGAGACAGTGATCTGTTTGACCTGGCAGGTACAGTCTGTGGCTGTCCACAAACACCCGTATATGGCAGCCAAGTGGTGGAACTTTGTGCAAGCATACACACACACACATAATGCTAACACCTAGGGCTAACACATACACACACACATCGCATCAACATTGCCCCATGTTGTACTGTTGTCCCTCACTAACACACACACACAAATACATGTCGATTGGATGTGTCAATGGCAGACTCTGGCAAACCAAGTACACACCCTGTGCATATGATGAAACTGTGCCACCTCCTGCCATCTGTAACATTGATGCAAAAACAGAATAGCATGGTGCTGATGCACAGGGTGACTACATAGCACTGTAGTAATAATATCATGTTGTTAACAGTACAGTGTAATGATATCGTTGTGAGTATATTCCAGCATGCATGATGCATTAACTATGATTGTCATTGTAGTTTTGTATACACCAGTGTTAATTCCCAAAGTGTACTGTCTGCACATGTGCCACGTGGCTGTTGTGTGTACCTGTGCCTGCATGTGTTGGGGTATAGACAGTACATGTGTGATGTTTGCAGCACAGAATTGCAGGTGTACATTTGTGAACATGGTTAGCATGGAACATGACATGGTTTGACAGTATGCTGTGGGTCGGTTTCCATATGTCAATGGTCTGCATTCTGATACTATACACAGCCTACATAGCCTGACATTCCGTGGTCATTACATGGTGTCTCCTCAACTGATACACAGATGTAGGAACCTGGTGTCAGTGATATTCCTGCAGTACTACACTATACCAGTAGCCATTCTTACTGAGCCCCACACATCCCTGGGAACAATACTCTTTGGCATATAGCAGTCTCACGTACATGTCAACAAGCTATGGATATGTCCATCCATGACTGCAAATGCATACAGTGGCCTACAATGCATTCTACATATGACACACCTAACCACCACAAGGGTATCATACAGACAGATACCTGTTGTCCAAGCCATGCTGTAACGCAACTGTAGCATTGTCATCGGCATGCAGTTAACATAGTATTCCAACAGTACCATGTAGGTGGTAGCACCCATCACGTAGAACGGGTAACTGTGTGTACATGTGGACAAGTGTTATCTTGTCTATCCTGTGATATTCACATTTCCAAAGGTATTCTGCAGTCCCTCGGTGTATCACCTAAGCAAGACGGTGTCTGTATGCATATCAGCAACAGTTGCCATACACCTACACTGGATGTCCAACACTCACAGACTTTGCTGTGTTTTAACATGTCTGACATATACTCCAGACATGAACCCTCACCCACATTAATCTATCATAGCTTTCATGGGTGTGTGTCACATAGTTGGCCAAGGACACAGATCACTGCAGTAGCCTGCATTGTCACCAACATACATGTATGTTCTAAAGTCTGGTAAGCTGCGGCACATGCTGGCAAAGGTAACAACTGTAATCATGTGAGGCAGGCTTCACACCTAGGAACTATTAAAGGTCACAGGTACATATCTGTATGTGGCAACACACATACCTGATGTGTGCATTGAAATTACTGTTATAATAATATGTCATACAATAATAAAAGCAAAACACACAACATATTGACAAACTGTGTGACAAACACACACATGTTATTTGTAGGATTCAAACCCCTACCTAATTATGTTATGATATTTGAGAAGGACGCATTATCGCAGTGCGCTATTCGCATAACTGGATGATTTTCCTTCTCCTGCTGTATTTATAGGGTGCTGACATCATCAGTCTTTCCAAAGAGGAATGTACATCTTTTAGTGTGTTATCCCAGTCTTCAAAAAGGCCATTCCTTTCACAGAGAATTGCATACATACACACCCCACAGAATTTGCAGGATTCAAACCCCTACCTAACTATGTTATGATACTTGAGAGCGACGCATTAGGACAGCACGCAGTTCACATTACTGTATAATTTCCCTTCTCCTGGTGTATTTATAAAGTGCTGACATCATCAGTCTTTCCAAAGAGGAATGTACATCTTTTAGTGTGTTATCCCAGTCTTCAAAAAGGCCATTCCTTTCACAGAGAATTGCATGCATACACACCCCACACCCACAGCGTTTGCAGGATTCACACCCCTACCTAACTATGTTATGAGACTTGAGAGAGACGCATTAGGACAGCACGCTATTCGCATTACTGGATCCTTTCCCTTCTCCTGCTGTATTTATAGGGTGCTGACATCATCAGTCTTTCCAAAGAGGAATATACATCTTTTAGCGTGTTATCCCAGTCTTCAAAAATGCCAATCTTTTCACAGAGAATTGCATACATACACACCACCCTGCCACCCCACACACACACAGCGTTTGCAAGATTCAAACCCCTACTTAACTATGTTATGATACTTGAGAGAAACACATTAGCGCAGCGCGCTATTCGCATTACTGGATGGTTTCTCTTCTCCTGCTGTATTTATAGGGTGCTGACATCATCAGTCTTTCCAAAGAGGAATGTACATCTTTTACTATCCCTCAGTATGGGGGATAACAATATCTGTGCATTAACAGATGCCTAGTTCAGGGTCACATATGCACACTGGCACTGCCAGGTTATGTTCTATACCATGCTTCGTGACCGCAGGACTTGTAACACACAACACAAGTAGGGGGTGTATCCATAGGCATCACAGATGCACACACCTCTGGGTTGGTACCACTGCACTAAGCATGACAGGCCATACATATACAACTACCATTGTGCAAAACTGCCTTTTGGTTTGATGTGTAGTTCAGACCACTCCGCCATACCCAGGAACCACACTCAGCTTTCCTGGGAACAGTGTAGGATATGAAGGTCTTCACACACACCATTATAGTGGTTGACTTCAGGTACACAAATATTGACTGGGGATATTACTCAGGCCCTCAACAACATCACCCTACAGCCACTACAATTTGTGGATCCATGTGCTATGGCACAACCAGTCAGCACACCCACAAGGGGGAATACATATTGGACCTGATCATCACCAACTTGGGGACTCTATGTTCCACACCAGAGGTAGAACCCTCATTGTTAGGATCAGACCATAAACAACTTTCCCTGGACAGCCATATCCCCTCCCCACCCCCAGCCAAGGAAATCACTGTAAAGAATTTCTCAAAAGCAGACTTTGCACTTGTAAAGACTGAGGTGGAATACTTCAAAGGCCCCGTACTGGAGGATAATACAGCCCAATCTGCAGAATCCTTTACAAATGCAATGTATGAGCACCTGCAGGTATGCATTGATCATGCTATCCCAAATAAACATGACTCCTCCAAAACAGGAAACCTGTCTGGTTGACCCCGGCCATATATAAGCAGTACAACAGAAGGAGGAAGCTACTACATAACAGAGCAATATCCCACAGAGGGAGAACGTCTCTGAACAGTATTGGCAAGACACTTCAATCCCTCATATAATCATCACTTGCATGTTTTGACAGTGAAATTGAGCAGACACTACAGATAATCACAAGGCCTTCTTTAGTTATGTCAGGAATATGTGTGGAAACAACCCAGATATGCTCTGAATTGTTGCATAACAGCACAAAATATGCCAAACCTACGGACATAGCCTACACCCTGGCAGACAGAGTCTGCACAAATGCCCCCCCCCTTACCCCCAAGGGTACAGATGCCCATCCCAAATGAATGTAACCTCCCTGCCATCACAGATGCACAGGTGAAAGGTGCCCTCTCTACAGCAAATAACACAGCATATGTATGGGACCGGATGGTGTCCCAGGCTGTGTCCTACATGAGCTCTGAGTAGAACTGAACACTCACATTAAGTCACTGTTCCAACTTAGCCTTACTATAGGATATGTACCCTGAGAATGGTATACAGATACAGTGCTCCCACTCCACAAAGGTGGTGCCACAACAGACCACAGGAACTATCACCCCATAAGCCTGACTAGTGTGGTAGAAAAAGCTATGGAGCGTATTATCATGGAAGTCATAATCAAAAACATTGTGAGCCTCCAGACAGTGGATCATACACAATTCGGCTTTGTTAAGCGCAGATCTTGCCTCTTACACATAGTTCATATCTTTGAAATGGTTACTGAAGCCATGGATGAGGGCAAGGTAGTTCACACAGTCTACCTGTACCTTGCAGAAGCCTGCAACACAATACCCCACTCAGGCATCATACATATGCTTACCAGATTAAATATCAACCCCTATATCACTAGATGTGTTGCTATCTGCCTCAGGTATGGAACCCACATGGTCAGAATTGCAGGTGCCATGTCCAATTCCAGACCAGTTACAACTGGTGTCTCACTGGGCTCAGTTGTGGGACCTGTCCTGTTCGGTATGTACTTCTCTGAGGTACAGACTAACATGGGGGGATTATGTCTAACAAATGTCACAGATGACTGCTAACCAGGGGCCATAAGCAACACTGCAGCTGACACATGCTTCCTCCATAAGGGTCTCACAGAGATGGATGCTTGTTGCCAGAGCCATGGCCTCATGCTAAATGCTATGACATGCATAGTCATTCCCTTTGGGGAAAACAAGGTGCACACAAATCACCACATAAATGGTAATCCATTAAGTACAGAAGATGTATTTACAGATTTGGGGACCGACATCGATCGTAACCTCTCCTTTGCTAATCACATTGACAGAGTCATTGCAAAGACCTTTATATAGCCCTTCTTATCACATGGGGATTTGCATGTAGATCATGGGAGGTCATTGTGGCCCTCTACTAGTCACTCATCAGGCCCATGTTTGACTACAATGGCCCTTTTGGGGTGTATCTTACCCAACACCTGCAGCAACTACAGTGTCCACAACAGTACCTCCCCAAGAGGATCATGGGCTACACACAGATGTCCTATGCAGCTCAACTAAATGATTTCCAGCTCTACTCAGTTGCTTAATGCCTACTCAGAGGTAATCTATGCCTGACGTACACAGCCATGTCAAACCCAGAAGTAATGGACATGCTCCACCTCATAACATCCAAGAGCCTTAGAGCTACACATTCCAGGGACTTAAACCTCAGCACAAAACTAAATAGGACATGCTGCAGGGACAGATTCATTACCCAGAGTCTCCCCTCACTCTGGAATTGAATCCCAATTAAAGTTAGACATAGCCCCTCGCCAACCCTCTTCCAGCAAAATCCAGCCGCATGGATGGGAGATTGCAAATTCACCCTGGAATCTCCACTGTGTCCCTGCTTGACAGAGGCATAGCAAACTAGCTACTCTACTGGGGAGGCGGACACCAAATACACTCTGCCTAGGCTTATAAATTCCCTAAGACAGACAGCCTAGTATCGACCTCTACACCTATGTTTATGTTGAGGATGCAGAATATTTGTTGCTGATACTGTTTGCAGGTCTTTATTGCCGTAGCTTTCCCAGTTTCTATGAACAATGTGTGTATCTACGTAACATGTTTGATCATGACAGGGTTCGAGTATATTAATATATGTGTCTGTCGTCATTTAACTGTGTGCACAGGGCAGATTGCTGGATCGTGGGAGGTTCCTGGCTTAACACATAGAACTGCCAGATATGCATGGCCGACTGCTATACTCAGACATGGCCTAAGTGTGTGAGTATGCCCAGTTCAAGCTTTCCATGATTTGTTGCCTGACATATGTCTCATTTATCCAAGTGTGTGAGCATGCCCAGTGTGACCTTTCCATATGTTGTGATCTGAAGTCCACTACATTTGTGGCTGTGTGTGAACATGACCAATATTGACATTTATACTGTGTGTGTTGGAAGTCATGTTGTGTTCTTACTGCCAGACTCCTTTGTGTCATAACTCAACAGGGATTGTGCTGTGCATGCAGGGTTTCCATGGGATAGTTTGCAAAGACTTGTCAACATTCTTTCATACTGGCTGAACACTGCAGTACTGCCATGGTGTGCTGGTTCAGTGCTTTCACCATGGTGCACAGTATCATGGGTTTGAGTCCCATCACTGCTTTAAATGTTCATACTGAGTAGACCAGACTGGTTAAGGGCCAGTTGGGCAACTATGAGCATGTTGCATTTTGTTCAGCTATGGCCTACTTAAACCAGGCTTGTCCAACATTGCTGTGTATTCACCAACTTGGGTGGACATTGCCAAACATTACTCCACATTGACCACAGTTGTACTAGTTGGTGTGTGTGATTCTCTTCGTAGGTTCATACTAGGCTATCTGCCCTAGGGCATTTATAATCCTAACCAGAGTGTGTTTGGCTTTCAACACACATTTTAAGTGGAGTTTGCCATGACATTTGTCAAGGTTAGTATACTGTGCTTCTGTCTAACAATGACATAGAAGTGATACCCAGGGTAAACCTACAATCTCCCATCCACTCATCCAGGTTCCTCTTGAAGAGAGTCAATGAGGGACGCTGGCTAACCTGGAGTGGGAGTTTACTCAAGAGTGGAGGGAGCCCCTGGGTTATGAATCTGTCACTCCAGCATATCCTATTTATTTCAGTCCTGAGGTTCAGGTCTCTTGAGCACATAGCTTGATGGGATTCTGATTTTCCAAGGTGCAGCATGTCCATTGATTCCAGGTTGGGCATGCCTTTATACATCAGGCACAGATCACCTCTGGGCAGGTGGTATGCCACTGAGTGGAGCTGCAGTTTCTTTAACTGGGCAGCAAATGGCATGTGTTTGAGCCCTTTGATCCTCCTGGTGAGGTACTTTTGTGATCTTTCCAGCTGCTTCAGGTGTCTGATAAGGTACATCCCACAAGGGGCATTGTACTCAATTATGGGCCTGATGAGGGATGAGTAAAGAGGCACAATGACCTCCCCTGATCTAGATGTGAATACCTCCATGATTAGGTGGGCTATATGAAATGTTTTTCTAAACACTTTGGCCACGTGGTTGTCAAATGAGAGATTGCTATCAACTTGGATCCCCAGGTCCCTTATCACTTCTTCCATACTTAATGGGTTACCAACTATGTGGTAATTTGTGGGCACTTAGTTTTTGCCAAAGGGGATGACTATACACTTTTTTGCGTTTAGCTTGAGGACATGGATCTGGCACCAGTTGTCTGTTTCTATGAGGCCCTTTTGTAGGATGCTTCTGTCAGCTGGTTGGTCGATTATGGCGCCCAGTTTGCAGTCATCTGCAAACTTGTTCAGCCACAGTCCTTCTGTGTTGGCCTGTACCTCCGAGAAATATATACCAAACAAGGGAGGTCCCAGGACTGAGCCTTGTGGGATGCCACTTGTTTGATGGTTTGGGGTCTGACATGGCACCAGCATTTCTGACCATGTGGGTTTTGTCATTGAGCCAGTTTGTAACCCATCTAGTGACATATATTGAAGCTGGTGAGCTTATCTATAATGACCAAGTGGGGTATTGTATGGAAGGCTTTTGTGAGGTCCAGGTAGGCTGTGTGGAGCAACTTCCCCTCATCAATGGCCTTGGTGACTGTTTCAAATAGCTCAACCAGGTTTAAGAGGCAGGATCTGCCCTTAACAAAGCCAAACTGGGTAGGATCCAGTGTCTGTAGGTCCCCAATATCTTTATTTCTGAGGTCCATGATGATCCTTTCCATAGCTTTGCAGACCAAGCTAGTCAGGCTTCTGGGGCAATAGTTTGCAGTATCCATTGAGGCACCACCTTTGTGGAGAGGGACCACTGTTGCTGTACACTGCTCTTTGGGTACATATCCTGTGGTAAGGCTGAGATTGAACAGTGGTTTTATGTTTGTGTTCAATTCTTCTTGGGGTTCATGTTGGACACAGCCCAGGACACCGTCTGGTCCCATTGATGCTGTGTGTTTTGCTTTGGAGAGGCTGGCTGTTACCTGAGCATCTGAGATGTCAGGGGGCCAGCACTCTGCTGCAATAGATATTTGCCCTTTAGGTGGGGAGGGGGGAGTTTGCACTAAACCTGTCAGCTCAGATGTTGGCAATGTCTGTGGGTTTGGTGTATTGTTTGTCATTTTGGACTAATTCTGAGCATATCTGGGAATTCCTACCCAGGTTCCTACCATAACTAAAGAAAGCCTTGTGATTATCCTTAGTGTCCTGTACAATTTTTATCTCAAAGATGGCCTTAGACAATTCTATGTGTGGCTGTAGTTTTTCAATAATACTGATCAGTGATGCCTTCCCTTTTTGGGATTTGCTCTATCATATAGTAGCGTCCTCCTTATATTGTATGTTTTTTTATGGCTGGGGTCCACCAGACAGGATGCCTGCCTTTCGAGGATTGGATCTTGGTTTTATTTGGGATTGCATGATCCATGCATTCCTGAAGGTGTTCATAGAATGCATTTATAAAGGGTTCTGAGGTCTGGGCCATATTTTCCACAGGCACAGGGGCTGTGAAGGATTCCACCTCAGTTTTGAGGAGTGTAACATTTGCTTTAGTGAAAATTTTTCACTGTGGTTTTCTGGCCATGGGCTGGGGTCGGGATGTGAATATCCAGTGAGTTTACTCTATGGTCTGATCATACCAGTGAGGGATACAGTTCTGGTCTTGGGCATAGAGTCCCCATGTTAGGGATGATCAGGTCCAATATGTTTTCCCCTGTTGTGGGAGTGGTAGCAAGTTGTTCCATAGCATTTGAGTTTATAACTTCTAGGAACCTTTGGGGGGTGTTGCAGCTAGGGTAATGATCCCAGTCTATGTTTGGGTAGTTGAAGTAATCCAATATAATGGTGTTTGGGGAGACCTTCATATTTTCATGTGTTCTCCAGTCAGCCAAGTGTGGTTCCTGGGTTTAGGAGGGTGGTCTGTAGCAGGCTATGAACTGGAAGGCGGTTTTACCCACTGTTAGTTGCACATGGATAGTCTCTGATGCTTCATGTTGTGCCACCTACCTGGGGGTGTGGGTATCTTTGACAAATATTGATACTCACCCTCCTTTTGTAGTTTGTTCCATGTTTTGCGGCTGTAAAGCATGGTATGAGGTGTAACCTGTTAGTGCTAGGGTGCTCTTGGGAGCCTTGAACCAGGTTTCTATTACTGCACATATATGAACATTCTCCATGCTGAGGAGAGTTTGGAGTGCATGCATCTTGCAGTTTAGACTTCTGGAATTGAGTAGCATTACTTCTAGTTCCTTATCCCTTGTGATGCCTATGGAGGTGGGTTTGTCTTTTGAGCCTTACCTAAAAAAGGCACTATGGGGGTGACAAGTGCCTTTGGCAATATCCAAAAGGCCACAGGTGACAGGTGAAAGCCATCCGTAGCAAAGCATCATGTCTTGTCGAGCATGTCATCCCAGGCTGACAGGCATTGGATCCACTTTCACTGACACCAATACTTAAGCCATTGTTGTAATTGATCATCTTGTCTTCTATTGTGGCATCATGTATGGTGAGGGTAGGATGATACTTAAGGTCATCAAGTTTGCATATACTACATGGTGGTAAATGCTGTTTAGCAGTACCTTACATTGCTTAACACATGGCAATCATGCCTCAGGTGGTGCTGCAGGGCTGCCTATGTCGGATGCACATACTACACTCCCTGCACGTTTGAAAGCAGGTTGTGTCAACTTAGGCATCCCTTTCACTATATATGGGAGTCAGAGAGATGTATAATTTCCAGGGTTCCTACTGAGCCAGTGTATGTGCTATGCGTTGCCTTTTTGCCAAGGCCAAGGCATACTGGGCATGCCTCCTTCTGCCTACTGGGGCAGGCTAAGGTTGTTCCTCTTCTGAGTCACGCTCTGCATGTGATGGCCTTGGCAATGGTGGGGGGGGGCTGTTTGGCCCAGGCCTATGCTGGTCCTGCTGCAGCTGTTTTCGCAGAATCATATTATGTAGCATAGCACATACCATGAAAATGTGGGTACATGTAGTTGGTGAGCATTGAAAGCTCCATCAGATGTGTCCAGGCACCGGAACCATGACTTGAGCAACCCAAACACACGCTCAATTACATTTTGTGTTTGTGCATGTGCCTCATTATGCCATTCCTGTTCAGGTGTGTGTACATTTCTGATGGGTGTCATCAGCCACGGCTCCAGTGCATAGCCAGCATCCCCCACTAAGTGACCATGTGGGATGTTCCCATTGGCAAATGTCTGGTACAGCTGCGTCAGATGCCAGATATGGGAATCATGGTAGCTTCCAGGGCAGCCAGCACACACATTCATTGTTATGCCCTGGCATCACACATGACCTGGCAGTTGATGGAGGGGAAGTCCTTGCAGTTAATGTATGCCCTACCCCACTCACTGGCTGGTGCTTTGATGCGTATATGCGTGCAGTCTATTGCACCCACTACCTCAGGGTATTCTGCTATTTGCTGGAAGAGATGCATATTGCTGGCCAATACCTCACGGGAATTGGGGAAATATACATGATCACCGACATGTGCTGACATGGCATCCAGGAACTGGTGCAGTACCCTGGATGCTGATGCCTGTGATATCCCCATCATATCACCAGTTGGTCTCTGGAAGGTACATGTTGCTAGTATTCTTAGGCCAACACATACCTTGGTTTCCACTGGGATGGGTTCCCTCTGTTGGTTCTGTGTGTGAGGTGTGGCCTGCACAGCTCAACAATTTGCTGCAGGAGGTCTCTGTCCACTCTATAGTGCTCCACTATCTCCAGCTCATGTAACCCCTGGTAGGTGACCCTGGGCCTGTACACTCTTCTCCATCTCCTCACTGTGGGTTGTCCGGCAGCATTTGCATTTTCACCACCCTCAGCATGTTGCATATGTCGCCTTATAACAGCAATGGCAGCCCCTAGCATTTTTTGTCTGAGTGTAGCTTTTTCAGTTTTCACTTCTAGTAGCTTACTCCAGTGTTGCAGTGTCTCTTGAAAGTAACAAACTGCACTGTTCTTTGCAGAGTTTTAAGTGCTGGGCTGGGCTAGTGTTCTGCCTGTGTAATTGCCTGATTCTGATTGTTTTCCCTTGCTAGCTCTACTAGTATTCCCTGGTAGCTTCCTACTATTTGTTGTGCTTCCTTTTTCCTTTCTGTTTCCTCAGGGGGGAGCAACGCACATACAAGCGCAAACATGCTCACAGCAGCTCACATGTGCACATACATGCTTAGATGGACTACAACTTGCTTATTTGTGTCAAAACGCGTGCACACCAGCGCAAACATGCTTACAGGTCTTTAAGCAGCCTTATACATGCTTACTCCGGCTTAAACGCGCGCACTCCTGCTTTCACGTGCACACTCTGTCTTACTCGGGTTTACAGGCGCACACACGCACGCATACCCACTCAGCAAGTAACTTTGGTGTTATCCACAGTATACACCTTCCATTTCTTGTCTTTCCCTGGCCTACCTGTTGACACACCTCTTTCCATGATGTCTAACTTACAGCTGACACATGCCACTCTGCTCCTATGTGCTTCACTACTTTCATACATACCCCCCCTTGTGATGTCACCTATCTCATACTCTGTTCCTCCCCATATCCTACTCCTACACTCCACTGACTGTGCTCATTTGCTATGTAAAAGTGTTATTCACTATCCTAACACTCATTTACATAGGATTGCCTACTAATGCTTGTTTACATGTCTTAGACTGGGCTTCTCCCCTTAGCAACCCCTACTCGGTGGCCATGTTGTCTTCAGCCTGCTATTCCCTTACATTGTAATTTAACAGTTTTCATTGATTCCACGTTTGTGGCTTTTATTTTCTTATTTTATGATTTTTTTTAGCGCACCCTGTTTGCGCAGTGCTGCGCTATGCTTAAACATCGGAAATCGCCAAAAAAAAATTATTTTAATTTTGCATCTGGGAACTTTTCCAGTGGCTGTATATTTGGCCATTGGCATGCTTCCTCAACCATATGCGTCCTTTATTTGGAGCTGACAAGGCTCCATTGTGCTATTTGCAGAATGGTACTCAGTTGTCAACTGAGTACATTTCTGCAGCTAATACGGCTCCTACTCGGACAGGTTTGTGCTTCCTGGATTGCAAATTTACCTCATTTGCATGCCTTTTGGCTGCAAGTGAGGTAATTTGCATATCCCAGCCCTGTCCGTGTAGGAGACGTTTTAGGAGCTCTCTTACATGCCCCTACAAGCTTTTCCTGGATCGCTCATCGGACATGATGGCTGCATGGAGTCTTACTCTACTCGTACACTCCGTGCAAGCCATCGTGAATCTGGCACAATATCTTACAGTGATCACCTCAAAGCCTTGTCTCTTTACCAAACTTCTGAGAGATGATCTTTGTCTAGTTCCCTGGACCCCATTTTGATAAAACTTTTGCACATCTACAAAAAAAATAGATCAATAGACCTAAATTTTGGTGATGTTGGAGAAACAGATATGTTTCTCAGAGAATTCTAATTCACTAGAACAGGGTCCCCTGTACATGTAAAGTAAAATTCCTCACTAATCTTATTTAAGCACAACCTGAACTAATGAATAGGTAATTGAAAATTCTCCACTGGTCTGGTGCCTATTAATGTAATACACTGACAGTCAGTAAATCTCTCCCTATATAAATCAAATTTGTGGGTCACATTTGGGATGCATTGCTATTCTTATAGCAGCCCTAGTGGTAGTTAGCCTAGCATATACCTATGAACCTAAGATCTAATAATGCATGCATTTCCTTGTCATTGTTTAAGACATTACATGTAATTAGCTTTGCTGTATCACACTAGTAAAATACTAACTCTACTAATATTGCAGACATTTCATCAAAATAACATAATTAGCTGTTTATACTTAATGACTGCATTTTTCACATGTGTAATAGTGTCACAATTACTTACATACAAATATTTCAAGTACAGTATTCAAAATGAAACGCTGTACAACAATGGCCAATGAAGTAAAGTTCTCTTGGAGAATAGGTAGTGTGGTTAAATGTAATAAAACTTGAAAGTGTAACATATATAGCAAAAAACTTGCATACATTTCCAGTACTTAAATTAAATGCACTTACAAGATACTCACACTGTGAGTGCAGTTATACCATAGCAAAATTATGGCTCCAAAGTATCCAGTCTTATGATGGCTTCAAAGTATCCAATCTTTTTGGTCTGATATACAAAGTATCCACAATGAAGATGTAGTAGCTGCTATGTGACTGTGATAACAGCTTAACCAGTCTAACTGATCAAATAAAAGCTTCTAGCTGTAATGGCAGTTAAAACCATTTTATTGTAGGAAAAGTTAAAATCTTCACGTCAAGTTAAAATCTTGATGTAGAATAAAACAGTCCCTATGTATTCCAAACGATAAGCGCTTTCGGTATCTTCTTCAGATCCTCTGCTACTTTTTTTGATAACCCCAAACATTCCCAGGGCTAGTTGTCTCTAAATACACTATATACCTGAATAAGATTTCATCCTAAGTATCTATAAGAGAAAATGTACAAGTTCAGATATTTTATTATTTCATAATAACTTAAATTTCTGCATCCATGGATGCTCTTGATATATTTCCACTGTACTCTTTCCATTTTACTCATGCTAGTTTTTTATAAGGTTTTTGTGCTGTTATTCCATACTGATTTCCTAGACTTTATAAATCTTTTTATACAACCTATAGTTCTGTAATTATCATTAACCAATTGGTTCATATGATAAGAAATACTCAGGCTGGATCTACCCATATACCCAGGTCCTTAAATGAATCTAAAGTTTCAATCACTATGTGGTGTATTAAATATTCACCTTTCAATTTATGTCTCCCAAATCTCATATGCTTAGTTTTTGGCGTATTTATCAGCATATTATTCTTCTGTGCCAAAATGGTAAATTTAGTCAAGATTTTTTGCTGACATGCCCTATCTATAACACATGTAACCAGTCTACCCAATTTCAGGTCATCTGCATACAGACTGTAGAACACCTCAGACAAAAAAGATAGGTCTGAAACATGCAATCTAAATAAGTAAGGGTTTAGGACAGTGCCCTGTGGTATACCTTGACTGTAACCAGGATTTTCACCTGTCCAGTTGCTGTGTGATACTTGCCATGTCCTGTTTGTAAGCCATGCAGATGTCCATCTTATCAAAAGTAAATCAGTACTTAGTTGTTGCAATTTATTGATCAGTGTTTTGTGTATGACCTTTATCAAATGCTGAAGTTAAATCTATATAAATTACATCACAGCACAATGTTTCCATTCATAGCTGTTGTTATATTGTTATACAGTATCATGTTGCAGTGGTAACAGATTTTCAACATCTAGATGCTGATGTATGGTTTCAAGTCCCAACCTTTCTAGCTCAAACAATAACTTATACAATATTACTTCTCCATTATTTTTCCACAACATGAAAATAGATTTAAGGGTCTATATGATTCTGGGTTTGTCCTACTCCACTTTCCCTTAAAGACAGGTTTAATAAGCACGTATCCAATCTTAAGGAATCTCCCCATATTTATATGATCTAGTAAATAATAAATATAATGGTACTATAAGCTCTTGCTGAAGTGTTCTCAGGTCACTATTACTTATTCCTTCTCCTCCCAGGGTTTTGTTTGGATCAAGTTTGCATAGTTATTTTTCAATATAATCTATTTTGATTCCATTATCTGACATTGGATATCACTTGAATAACTTCTCACCCACTTTATGGAGTTAAACTGTTTTGCATAAGATTTTGTAAATATATTTAGAATCTGTTATTTTGTGTCTGTGAATAAATTTTACAATGTACATAGAAGGAGGAATTCAGTAAAGCTTACATTATTTTTTTTTGTGTACGCATCACCCTGTGATGTGTACATTGGCACAAACAGTTTTAGATTCAGTAAACCCCACTCAGTGGCGCACAATCATATACAAATAGGGAAACTTCTGTGCAATGCAAATTTCAACTTAAGCAGGTGAAGATCATGCAAATTAGCCAGATGGAGAGATCCAATAAGCCGGAAGACATCTGTGTAGACTCCATGGCTAAGTTAGTAATGTACACAAAAAATTTCCATGTAAATGAGTCTACATGGATAAAAGAGGATGCAAAACTTTACAAATATGGACATAACTCCCCTGAAAATGTTAGATCAGAGAATTAAATGTGCAAAACATACATTGTGGATGATTGAAAAAGGCAGGGGATATGTGAAATTAGTATTTTTTATTAATTTCTGCATGTTTGCGCTATGCTCCACAGTGCGCAAGCATGCTTAACAGAAAAATAAAAAAAGATTGTAAACATGATACTTATATTGTACTTAACAGAAATGTACTGTAGTGCCTTGCTTTGGGTCTGTACAATGGTGCATTTGTACTGTTACCCAACTTACACAGCTATGAACTGTGTAGTTTCCAGGTTGTCAGCACAAATATTTATGCAAATGAAGGGTAAATGGCATGCATTTGTTGAATCGTTAAAGGGAGCAACTGTGTCCACATATCCACATCATCACACAACAAAGTAGGGCCTTTAAATCATGTCAATTATATTTTAAGCAGGTGAACTGCATCTTAATTAGCCAATCATACATGGTGGACCTACACCACACCCTACACTCTGATTTTCCCTCAATACTCTGAGCCATTCAAATAGATACTTGGAAATTGTAACTGAGATAATGCTAGGGGTTGCTGCAGCTATTCTACATCTGTATGTGCTAGATGCTGATGTCAGTCTTGCTGGTGCTGCTGACAATAGGCCTAGGCTGAGGAGGAGAAGAGAGTTCAGGCCCAGAGTAACCTACCAGAAACCCCATGAGCTGGAGATTGTAGAACACAACAGAGTGGACAGGGTCACATTACAAGAGCTCAGTGAGCTCTGCTGCCCTCAACTCAGAGCTAGAGCTAACAGAGGGGAATCCATCCCAGTTGAAACTAAGGTATGTGTAGCCCTTAGGATACTAGCTACAAATACTTTTCAAAGACCAACTAGGGATATGATAGTGGTGGCATGGGCATCTGCATCCAGTATACACCAACAGTTCTTGGATGCCATGCTCCTACATGCCAGTGAGCACATGTCTTTTCCCCTTTCCCCTGAGATGAAGGCCATCAATATGTAACACACTACTCTGAAGTACTGGGTGCCATAGATTGCACTCATGTACACATCAAGGCACCACCTGGTGAGCAGGGTAGAATCTACGTTAACCACAAGGGGTACCACTCCATCAACTGCAAAGTCGTGTGCAATTCCCAGAGGATTATCATGAATGTGTGTGCTGGCAACCTTGACAATTATCACAACTCCCATATATGGCACACATCACAGCTGCACCAGATGTTTTCTAGTAGGGTCATTCCACAGGGCAATTTAATGGTGGATGATGGCTATGCCTCAGAACTGCGGATGATGACAGAAATGCACACACCCTCACAGAGAAATGTTATAATGATGCACATGCACAAACTAAGAACATCATAGAGTGCGTGTTTGGGCTTCTGAAGTTACTGTTCCAGTGTGTTGATATATCTGGTGGAGCCTTGTGGTATACTCCAGCCACATGTGCATAGATATTCAAAGTATGTGCAATGCTACACAATCTGATGCTGTGGAAACAGCTGCAGCAGGATCAGCAAAGGGAAGGGATACACAGCCCCCCACCAGTGCCTAGGTCACCATAGCCACAGTCACAGAAGAACTTGGAGGAGGCATATGTAGACATGCTCAGTATGCCCTGACTTTGGCTAAGAGACCATGCATAGCACATTTACTGACATCCCAGGAACCTAGGGACTAACACCTAACTCCTACTCAGATACATATACTAAAGCTGATGCCAGACAACTAACACATTCTGTACCTATCCATGTATTGGTTATGTACTGCTTACATCAGAAAGAGTCAGCCCTGAATTATAGTTGTGTAAACTGCTGCATTTGCAAATTAAGTCCATAATCTACACAGTAGTCTAGTAGACTATTATGATATGTCATTGTAGCTATGGACTGCATACATTATGCAGGCAACTATACTGGGCAAGTTGAACAGAAATGACATCCACATGGAACTACAGACACCCATTCCACTAACATGTCACTATTTGTAATTGGAAGGCCTCATGCATGGAATATTCATGCAGTCCTACTGCAACAGATTACTGGTATATCATTCAAGGGACATTTTAGTGAGTTAAATAATAGCCAAACTAGTGTGTGTCCTAGCAGAACATGAGCTTTTGTTCTCCCACCCCTCAAAACAGCAGTGTCCCCTTGTAAATGCTGTAACACTTAATAATTTATGCTATATGACCATTTCACACAGTATCAGGACAGGGATGTACAATTTGAACTTATATTTTATGTGTTAGGTAACTGAGAATAGTAAAGTGCATATTAATGCAGGTAATGGTGTGATGAATGATCCATTTTCTGTCAAGCAGCTTCTGTGGCTCAAAGGACTAAGGCAGGTAGCTTGTGTGATAGTGTTCAAGGTTCAAATCCTGAGATATTTTGCATGTGAAGTAGTAATAAGTATTTTTTTACAGACTAAATCTGTGTATGCTATACTAGTACTAACATATTTCACATATTAATTGCACATTTGTGTGCTGTGTCACATATCTAAAACCTATTTTAAAAGTTTTTGCCAATTTGAATGAAGCACAGTAGTGCAAAAACAGGTTCAGTGGTCACACTTTATAACACACACAATCCTGGCCTGGAGTACAGCTAGGTGTGGGTTGGAGTTAGCTTATGGAACAGCAAGTTTCTGATGTAAGCAATGTGCCTCTCATTTGTGCTCTGCTTAGCAACACCCAAACAATCTAAAATGCCACTGTGCATGACCATACACTTAATTAACCAGAGCATAAATCCATTGCTCCTCATGCAATTTATTTTTAAAAAATTATAGATATATGTGTATGCCGGTATTGCCCTACATACCCAGATCATGGAGAGTAAAGCTTCACTATGACACATATAATGTTGGACAATGAACCAAAAGGAAGGATTCAACATTAGATAACGCACTTACAAAAGTGTGGAAGTGCATAGAATAAGATGTGTAGTAATTGGAGGACTATTGAGACATCTGAAATTCATCGTCTGCCAGTCTTCTCTCACGTTATGTGTAAAAGATACCACATTTGACAGCAAACCTCAATTTAGTGTGAAACACACATACCTATGAGTCAAACCTGTGTACATACTGCAAACATCTGGACAGAGGTGAGCCATACTTCTCCCTAAGACAGTATGTGGAATCCTTGAAAATGCATGGCACAGTATATGAATATATACATATATTGTGAAGCCATATGTTTGTATCTATGGCAGCAACAACACCCACATTCACTACAGCTCCTTGTGTCTGTTGGATTTCGCCATACATACATCAACAACTGAACAAGTTGTGTAATGTATTATGTTGTGTGCACAGTCATTGACAGGGCTAATTTAGTTTTGCCACAGGCTTGCCCAACCAAATGCAAACAGGCACATATGCTCATTACAGGTACTGTTGTCACATAGCTAGGCAACAAAACACTTTTCTGACCATTAGGGTACTAGCTGCAGATGACAGTAAGAAACAATGTAACTCTGCAGACCTCCCAAGCTGTTCAACACAGGGCTTGTTTATATTCTCTAAGATTACTTCACCTGCAGTCATTTCTAATGCAGACTTGAGCCGTGGTGCATGTGTTAAGTACTGTGGTCTGTAGTGTGCTAGACTAGGTAGGTAGGAGCTCTAATCTCATGTCAGCCCACTTGGTGTGTATATGTGTGTATGGGTGTGTGTTTATCTCCCCAAAGCGTGAGTCTGAATCCCACACTGACTTCCAAACTGGCATTGTTTTGCACTTGCTGGCCTTGCAGTTGATGCACACCTCAAAACTCTTGTCTTCTTCAAGGCCTACTGATGTCATCTACTATAAGATTACCTAAAGCCATGTTAATGTCAGACTTGAGACGTGGTGCACATGTTAAGTATTGTGCTCTGTAGTGTGTAAAACTAAATAGGTAGGGGTTCTAATCTCATTGCAGCCTACTTGATATGTATATCTCCCCAAAGAGCAAGTATGAATCACACACTGACTTCCAAACTGGCATGGGTTTGCACTTTTTGGTCTTTTGGGCCTTGCAGGTGCTGCAGGCCTCCAAACTCTTGCTCTCCATAAGACCTGCTGATGTCATCTACCATAATATTACCTAAAGTCAAGCTAACATCAGACTTGAGATGTGGTTGTGTGTTAAGTGTTTGTAATCTGTCAAGTGTAAAACTAGATAGGTAGATTTCTAATCTCACTCTAGCCCACCTGATATGTGTGTGTGTGTGTGTGTGTGTGTGTGTGTGTGTGTGTGTGTGTGTGTGTGTGTGTGTGTGTGTGTGTGTGTGTATGTATCTCCTACAACATACGTGTGAATCCCAAACGGGAATGATTTTCTGCTGTTTTGGGCCTTGCAGGTGCTGCAGACCTCCAAACACTTGTCCTCCACAAGGCCTGCTGGTGTCATCTACCATAAGATTACCTAAAGCCATATTGATGTCAGACTTGATAGCTGTGCCGCATGCATTAAGTATTGTGCTCTGTATTGTGATGAATTAGATAGGGAAGGGTTCTAGTCACACTCCAGCCCAGTGTGTGTGTGTGTGTGTGTGTGTGTGTGTGTGTGTGTGTGTGTGTGTGTGTGTGTGTGTGTGTGTGTGTGTGTGTGTGTGTGTGTGTGTGTGTGTGTGTGTGTGTGTGTGTGTGTGTGTGTGTGTGTGTGTGTGTGTGTGTGTGTACCTCCTGCAACACAAGTGTGAATCCCAAACTGGCATGGTTTTCTGCTGTGTTGGGCCTTGCAGGTGCTGCAGGCCTCCAAACTCTTGTCCTCCACAAGGCCAGGCTTGCCCCCTGCTTATGTGTGTATGAGTTGTGTATGTGTGTTGTTTTGTTTGTTTATGTTGTGATGTGGGTGTTGTGGTGTATGTGTGGTATAGTGTGTGCGTTTTTTTCGGTGTTGTGAATTTCGCATTTTTTTTGTGTTGGTGTTTTGTGGATTCGGTTTTATAGTCTCGAGATACTGAAATTCGATATTTCAGTATTTTGAGGTTATAAAGTGAATCTATATATATATATATATATATATATATATATATATATATATATATATATATATATATTCTGTATCCCCTTAGAATGATGCCAGACACCAAACTAATTATGGAGGTCAATCATTTTATGTTTGTATTGAGGCATCTTCTTAGGAGTCGGCAGCATTCTGCATAAGGCTAAGGATATAGGACATACCTGCCTGAGACACATAGTCCGAGAGTTCAGTCATATGTCTCTCCATATAGTGCAGAGGTACATCTCAAGTCAGTCACACTAACATGGACTATGAAGGAGTCATAACAGTACCTGTTATTGAGAGACTTGAGTGCATGTGTGATATGGCATATATTGGCACTTGACTGACAGCTGACTGTGACTTTTTCCTTCTCCAGTTTGATGAGAGGGGCGTCAATGTGTCTCACGATGGAATCATCTATGACTAATATGCTTGATTTCATGTATTTCATTAGGTGTTTAACTAGGGAGACACTGGTGCACGATCTATTATGTGTAATGTGTTCTACAGAAAAAGTATTATGTGTAGAGTGCTTGTGTTTAAGTTTTGGAGGTCTCTGGTGTTTAGGTATATTTCTGGTAATGACTTTACTGTATGTAGGTATGTGTGATGTGGGTTTATGTAGAGTAGGAGGTGAGGTGTGCATGCAGGCAAACCGCTCATTGTCGTATGTACTGACTGGTGTATGAGAGATTGTGGATTCAAGGTTCTTAATAGACTTTCATCTCCCACATGTTGTGTTTGTGTGGACTTGGAGTAGAGTGTTGTTGATGCTGTCCACATCTCTTCAACACACTGCTAATGCCATTAGCAATAGATTATTGCTTGTGTATGTGTCACAACAGGCCATGGTTAGGAGGTGATGATTGAATGTCAGATGTTATTTCCTTTATGGTGTCATTCTAAGGTAAAACAGTACCTGACAGTGTGGGATAACACAGTGGATTGAGTATGCTGGTTTGCCAGGCATATGGCATTTTCCTGAGCCATAATCCTGTTATTAGGCAGGGTCGTAATTACAGACTTATAAATGTGACAGTTACAACTCCAGCAAAGTAATGCTCATGCTGCTATACCCTTGGGGTTCACAGACTCACACACACTCTCTGTAGATACTATTTGCAGTGAAGATGTGGATGTCTGTGCATGCACATAAAACCTGCTCAACTTTGCAGTAAGTTCTTGGCTTCACAAGGTACAATGCCTGTCAAACAACCAGACAGCAAATGGATGTTGGGTGAAATAATTTGGGACCACAATTTGGTGTTCTGAGAACCTAAATGTTCAGTATGACATACTTAGAACATGCTGGAGGGACAAGAACTTCTACCAAAGGTGGCCACTCCTCTGCAGTAGGCCTCACATCCATGTAATGCAGATCACCTCCATTATGCTGTTGAAGGGTAGGCTGCATGAATTGCTGTGAAACTGTTACCTAACATGGATCACTGCTGCTGTGGACCTTGATAGACCAACCTTGGACATCAATTGCACCTGACATTGAACATTATATTGTGATGTAGCAGCTATGATCCTAATCACCATCAGGTAAGTACCCTAGTCAAATTCAATGAACCTCAGAACCCAAGGCATAATACATGCAAAACAGAACCAATTGGTTTGTTTGCCACTGAAGGCATCTAACTGGAAAAGGCTACAACACGTCTACAGACCCTTGCATCATCAGGAACAAGTGTGTGGATCAACAAACAGGCTGTGGCCTGCTTCTTGGTGCTAACAGTTTACTTCTTGTGAGATAAAAAGAAAAGAAGCATTCTATCCTAGCAGAGTGCAGCTGTGGTGATACCAGCAGTTGTAGTAGCCAGGCATTAGCCATTCATGCGACTCCCCACTTTACAACATTCTTCACAAGGTTAATTCTTTGTTTTCAGTAAGCATGGCTTGATTTATGCTAACTTCCGAATAATTTCCTAAAAAAAAAATTATAATATCACTGCCATTCTATACTTATTCTGTGCTACTTGCATGTATCTATTATTTAACTGTATCTCTGCAACATTTGTATAATACGTATAATAATACTCTGTGTAACTTCTCTATTTGTGCATGAAACTTCTACTGTAATTTGTCTATTAAGTGAAACTCTGTATTGCTAGTAACGTTTGTAATGTTAATTGTCTTTATTGGAGCTTTTCTCCTCGAGTCTCCACTGAAAATGGACTAACAGTTGGACTAACCCGGTTAACAAATGTCAAATAAATAAATAAAATAAATAAAAATACTCCATCCTGAAGTTTTCAGGGTCTACATATCAGTATCTTCTCCAGTGTTTACCATTTCTCTGTACAGACTCAGACAACTTGTGTGACATTTGTCCTGGGGAAGCATGATGGAACTTACTACAATATCGAGTTGCACACAGGACAATTAGCCTGCAGTGACAAGCACTGTCCCCATAGTTGCAAAACAGATGCTCATAACATTGACTGATATTCTTAATACAACTGTTTAATCAATAAAAAAGGGTCTGCTACCATGTATATGGCCTTTCCCACTGTGACTGCTAACACCTTGGTGGATACGGGCATCCTGAGGCAATGTAGAAACTGCCTCATGCTTACCGACAACCAGTTCATTCTCAAACAAACTGATATGGTATTTAAGAGATGTATTTACACAATGTCACTGTAGGCAAAGCTTTCATGACAGTATACTAATGTCAATAAGGTAGCCAGTAGTACACACGCTGCACCCATCACACACAATTCGAAGCAGAGATATGCTGAGGCACTGAAATGTAACCTTCATAAATGAGAAAGACCTCATAGACAAAGTGCAGATTACAGATACCCTCAGAAGCCCCAAATGCACTCTGTAAAAATAACACACATCAACACAGAGTTACATCTCATGGAAGCCCAACCTATAAGTCCATAAGGCAAGCCAACACACAATCCAACTTTCTAGTCATTGCAGACTCAATTGTGGGACACGCTGATGTCCCTTTCACCTAGATGAGTAAGGAGAAAGACAAAGTCAGTTGCTTATAAGGGGCTTGGATCCACCACATTATGCATGCACTTATGTCATTGGATCACACGCAGCTATATAATCACCTTGGGATACATGCTGTCTTGCACACCAGTCAGTACATATGACAATGTCATCCTGCACACCTCATCTCCCACCTCATCCAAACCCACACCACACACACCTACATATGCAGGTTATTACCAGAAATATAAACACCAGATACCTCCCAAACACAAACATAAGCATGCTGCACATAATACATCCAGTGCAGAACATAACACACACACAATAGTTCTCACTCCAGTGTCTCACCTGTCAAGTCTTTAAGGCAAAACACTAAAAACAACATATTAGTCATAGGTGATTCCACTGTGAGACACACAAATGTCCCCCTCACCAGGATGGATAAGGAGAAGGTCGTGGTCAGCTGTCCTTTGGGTGTCAGGATTAGCCATATCACACATGCATTCACATATCCCAAGAACAGGTACTGTTCTGACTCTGACATATTTTGAATGACTTGAGACATGCCTGCCTGGACTATATGAAGAGAGTCATGACTGAACTCTCATACTATGTGTGTCAGGCAGGTATGTCCCTAGCTTTAGGCAGCATTTTACCTTCACCTAGGATGATGCCTCAATAAAGAGAATGATTCACCTCAATAATCACCTTAATTTCTGTTGTCATTCTAAGGGGATACAATATCTGTCAGCCTGGGATGACATGATCGACAGACCTCAGTGCTTTGCCAGAGATGGTCTTCATCTGTCACCCCTGGGATTTTGGCTACTGGCCAAGGTTCTTGCCACCCATAATGCCCTTTTTAGGTGGTGTATCAAGGATGAAAGTCCAGATGTGAAAACACCATATAAAAACAACCTCAAGGATATGCTGCTAAACGATAGATGTCTTAACATGAAACTGCACTCACTGGAAGCAGTCCTCACCTTGGAAGACTTGCACACTTTTGCAGTCAAGGAGGCCTGGTTCATGGCTGCAGAGACCACCCCAACCATATCTGGCTACACCTTCTTCCCCACGTTCAGACCACACACCGAAGGCGTGAAAACTACAGGAGGTGGTGTATTGATATTCATTACATATAAATACAATGCCATATTGGTTAAACAGTAGGATTCCCTGGAGATACTTTCAGGTGCAATTAACTGTTGATAGGTCACCTATTCAAGTCATTGCCAGCTACAGGACCCTGTCTGTGACTCAGGACTCCCACTCTGCCTATATGGATCTAAATGAGTCTACAAAGATACATTTGAACATCTTTGCTTTGGGCGACTTTAACCACCCATTGACATGGTAAACAAGTCATGCTTAAACTCACTTTCCCAAAGGTTCCAGGACTTTGTTAATTCCAAGGGACTGGACCTGCTGGTTGACACCCCCACACAGGGTGTCAACATCCTGGATCTGGTGCTTACCAGTCTTGGGGGACCACTCCAGCACCACCACTGTAAGGGCTTCCCTAGTGATATCTGACCACAAATCAGTGTCATTCAAAGTAACTATCATGCCACCCCCTCTCCCAACAGCATCATCATCATCAGCCCCCTTTTTCCCATTTTTTCTACATGGGGTTGGGGTATCGTGTTAACTGTTGCCAACTCTCTTGATTCAGTGCCACACTCCTGCCTTCTTCAACACTCATGCCTGACTGTCGCAAATCTTCTTTCACACAATCCATCCACCTCTTTGCTGGATGTCTTTGCTTCCTCTTACCTTCTTCCTGTCTATCCCTAATCTTTCTCAACAGATTGTCTTCTGCTTTTCTACACGTGTCCAAATCACTGTAATCTGTTCTCTTTGATCTTTTCAGTAATTGGAGCTACTTTGGATTCTGCGTTTACATCCTCATTTCTTCGTCTATCCCACAGTGTGCATCCTACCACCTTTCTCAGGCACTTCATTTTCATCACCTCTAGCTTCTTCAACTGTTCTTCCTTTACTGTCCAGGTTTCTGTACCATACAGTAGTACTGGTCACACCACTGTCTTGTACACCTTTTTTTTCAGCTTCTTTAGCATTCTACTATCATAGACTACACCTGATACTCTATGCCAGTTGGCTGTAGCCCCTCTGATTCTAGTTTTGACCTCTTCATTCAGACTACCCTTCTCCTCAACCACCCCTCCCAGATACTTGAAGCTGTTTACCTGTTCCACTATCTTCCCTTCTATCTCTATTCTCAGCTTCTTCTGATTTCCCCAATTTGCTGCCATTACCACCATCTTATCTGTGCTTAGTTTCATCCCATGTGCCTTCAGATTTGCATTCCATTCTCCTATCCTTTGCTGAAGTTCTAGCTCAGAGTCTGCCTGTACTGCCACATCATCTGCATACAGCAGCTTTGTTGATCTGTCCCCTCCAACCTGTTTACTAATGTAGTCCATCACCAGTATGAACAGCAGTGGGCTCAGAGCAGAACCGTGATGTACACCCACTCCCACTGGAAACCCCTCTGTGAGGCCGAACACTGTTTGTACTTGAGTCAGTGGGTCCTTGTATATAGCCTGCACTAATTCTACAAATGTTTCCGGTACTTCAAACCACCACAGTACTGCCCAGATTAGCGTTCATGGGACCTTGTCATATGCTTTCTCCAAGTCTAGGAATGCCCAGTTGGACTCTTTCCTCATTTCTATCTACTTCTCGAGTATCTGTCTCAATGCAAACACTGGGTCAGTTGTGCTGAATCCAAACTGTTCATCTCCCATCTTACATTCTATGACTCTGCATATCCATTTATCAATCACTCTCTCGAGAACTTTCATGCACATGCAGTGTGGTAGGAGTTTGATCCCTCTGTACTGCCCACAGCTGTGGATGTCCCCTTTGTTCTTGTACACTAGCACAAGTATGCTTATTCTCCAGTCATTTGGGATACACCTTTCTCTCCACACTGCTAAGAGGACATTCAGGAGCCATTTCTCCCCTATCTCACCCAGCATCTTTATCATATCTGCTGTCACCTCATCTGAGCCAGCTGCTTTCCCTGACTTCATCTTCCTTAGTGCTGTTCTTACTTCTTCTAAGGTGGGTGCCTCCTCTTCTTTAATTGTAGGCTGTTTCTGGGGCAGTACAGCTTCTGTGGGGTTTTCTTCACTCAGAAGCTGCTGGAAATACTCCTCCCATCTGCCTTTGATGTCCTGTGGACTGGTAAGCAGGTTGTTGCTGGCATCCCTTATGAAGGGTGTCTGACTGTCTTCTTTATCTTTTTGTCTTTGCCTTGCAACCTGATATAGTTTCTTTGTGCCCCTTACTAAGTCACTTTCCAGAAGTTGGTAGAGTGCCTCTGATGCCCTATTCTTCGCTATTTCTACTTGTTTCTTAGCTTCTTTGTTTGTCAATCAGTAGTCCTTCCTAGCCTGGTCAGTCTTCTCTATCTCCCACTTCTTCCTGCACTCCTTTCTTTTGATGACTTCCTGGACTTCTGTATTCCACCACCATCTTTCCTTATGTACCTTATTTCCATACCTGACTCAGCCACATATCTTTTCTGTAGTCCTAGCACATGCTGTTTTTAGGTGCTGCCACTCCTCTTCAACTCCACCTATTTCCTCCTCTTCTTGGGGTGCTAGAGCCCTGAGTAATTCCTTGAACTGCTGTACTTTCTCTCCAGTCAACTTCCAGGTTTTCAGCCTGGTCTCTGTTGATCTTAGAGCCTTCTCTGACCCCTCCTTTCAGCTGATTGTGGCAACTAATGGATTATGCTGTGGGCCGACTGTTTCACTGAGGATGACTTTGCAGTCATGGATTTTACCCTAGTCCTTTTTCCTTACTAGGAGGAAGTCTTCCTAAGTTGCACATAGGCTACTCTTGTATGTGATCTTGTGACTGTCTCTCTTTCTGAAGCCATTTGCCTCCTTCTTTATTCCTGTTACCCCACCCATGTGGACCCAGGCAGTCCTCCTATCCTGTTCTATCTGTCCCGATATGTGCATTTAAGTCACCCACTATCAACGCCATAAACGTTTGCCACTTTATCTAGAAGGTCCTAATGCATTCTTTTCCTCAAGATCATAACCCTGCTGTGGAGCATATGCTGAGATTATGAATACTGCCCTATCATTACACTGGAGTCTGATTGCCATGAGTCTGTCATTAATTCTGATATCTCTCACTGCCTTCTAAAGCCTACACCATTTCTAGCCTGCCCCCCACCTGAGTAGCAGAGTCTGGATCCCAAACCACTGCACTGCCCTTCCATCTTGTCTCTTGGATACATAGGATGCCCAGCCTCCTCCATATCATCATGTCAGTGAACCTACGTTAAGCTTCATGTTTGGCAGGTTGGTTGGCTTTATGTCCAGCTTTTGCTCAACAGAGCTATCCCAGGTTGGACAACTAGACACCAGCCAGCCAGTAGCTAATAGGGGCACATATACCCCTCCCACCATTAGCAAGCATCCCTGGTGTGGGTGAGAGTAGGCCAAGTCCTCAACCCACTTATCACGAGTAACTCAACCCTTACCCATGCCCATTTTGGTGACATTAGTCAACACGACCAAATCACCTAGAGCCATATTTTTTTACACCGTCGAGTGGCTAGCCCTGCCACAGCATGCAGTCTATGATCCATGTTCTCCTATCTTGAGGATACTGTGCCATAGTAGATGCCTAAAGCGGTTGGTCTGTACAACTCTTCCCCCTATAGGGCTGTGCTGCTGCCCACAGCTCCATTCAATGTTGAGTTTGAGATGGAAACACTCAGCATGCTTTTCAGACGTGGGAGAAACAGGGAGAACATTCAAACTCAAAACAGGCATTGGTCAGAGGTCAGGCTCGAACCTTGTACCTTGTGCATGGGAGGCGAAGTCCTTAGCCTGTAAGCCATCCGGTCTCTCCCAACAGCAAAGAACCTAAAACACTTCTCCAAAGCACATTATTATCTCTTGCGGGATGGTATACATAGTTGTACTGCATCTCCCCCTCAGATGGAAAAAGCAATTATGGCGAGTTCTAAATCAATGCTTTATACAAACAGCTGTTTAACTGCATTGAATCAGCCATACCTGATACCACCAAAACAAGCTCCAAAAGGAAGAGAAAACATGGCTAGTGGACAACAACCATAAACAGGCTTTACAATAAGAGAAAGACACTGCTGTCTAAGAGTAAGAGTAAGAGGGAGAGAGCCCTAAACTGGGAGCAATCCTTCCTCAGCTTAAACAAGACAATAAGACTTCTTGTGAGGTCCTCAAAGGCAAACAAGGAACACAAATTGTATTCCTCAATTAAGGACAACCATAAGGCATTCTTTAGTTACATCCATTGCCTAAAAGGACAGGCTCATATTTATGCCGAACTGGTACACATATACTGAGCCTGTGGACATAACTAATCTGTTAGCTGACAGGTTCTGTGAAAACTTCACACCCCTGTCCCTGCCACAAGTACCCATGACATCCCTACCACCTGTCTCCTACCTTGTATCTTTAAAGAGCAAGTCATAAATGCCTTCTCTAAGCCCAAAAATACAACATCTATGGAACCTGATAACATCCCAGGCTGCTTCCTACATGGTCTCCAACAAGAATTAGCAACAACATGGGATACTCTTTTCATCCATAGTCTAAGCACAGACTTTGAACAAGATGAAAGGAAAATAGCCACTATTATTCACCTGCACAAAGGCGATGCTTTCACTCACAGGGAACTATAGACCTATTAGCCTGACTAGCTTTATCTGCAAGGCCATGGAGTGAATCATCATGTACCTTATCAACAAAGATATAGGTAAGCACAAAACATTTGCCCCTACTCAGTTTGAATTTGTCAAAGGCAGATAATGCCTGTGAAACATTGCGATTTTTTACAAGACAGTCACCAAGGCCCTAGATAAGGGGAAATATGTGTGTACAGCCTACATACACTTAGTCAAGAAGTTTTACACTATCCCCCACTCAGGCATCATGGACAAACTCACCCAGCTGGGTATCAACCCTTATAGAACTCATATAGTCAAAATGGGAGAATCCACCTCCAACATCATACCTGTAACCAGTGGTGTTCCCCAGGAATCTATCCTGGCACCTGAACTGTTTGGAACCTAGTTCTCCAAAGTACAAGCTAAAACTAAAGGATCTTTGGCTGACAACGTTTACTGATGCCTGCAAACTGGGAACAGTCATAGACTCTCTAAATGATGTCAACATCTTACAAGAGGGTCTTGTACACACAAATGATTGATGTCAAAGTCATGGCCTTAACCAATGCCAAAAAATGTATTATCATCCCTTTCAGTATGTGCAGTGCTCCTGCTAACTACCACATCAATAACAAAATATTAAGTATGCACTCACTGGTGTGAGACCTGGGCACACAGGTTGATAGTAACCTTACCTTTGATCAGCATGTCTACATAGTGGTAAGCAGGGCATTCTATATTGCTCATCTCGTAAGTAAGGCCATTGCATCCAGAAAATTAAAGGAGTTATAACCTCTCTGTACTCTCCCCTCATCAAGCCAATAATGGAATTCAAGACACATTTTATTATGCACCTTTCCAGGTACCTGGAGCAATTGGAGAGACCACAAAGGTTCCTCACAAGGATAATTCAAGGTCTTCAGCATCTGTCATATGTGTATCATCTGAGATCACTGTCACTTCATTCTGTTTCATACAGACTACTCAGAGGTGATCTATGCCTTGCATATAAGGCAATCTCTGACCCTGCTTTATTGGAAATGCTGCATATCTATAAATCAAATGGTTCACAGCTTACTCACTCTAAAGACCTTAACCTGGTATGTGACAGTGTTAGAGCATGCTGGAGGGTCAGAGTTGTCTCCCAGAGGTTACCATGCCTTTGAAATGGACTCCCACTTCATGTCAAAAAGAGCATATCATTGGCCCTCTTCAAATGCAATGTGAATGATTGGATGTGTAACTGTAATTTCACACTGCGGGTTCCACCTGTGTTCCTCTTGGACTGAGGCAATTGTTGCTGATTGTGGAAATAAGGGTAGAATGTGGCTAGGCTTGTAAGGGCCCTAGGGCCATTAGCCTAGTACCTTCCTATGATATGACTCCATCATAGCCCATGTGGGAATACATGACCTGTGATATACCTCCCTAGACTATACTTAGAGATACTTATTTGAGCTCTGAGAAGACATCTGTATGGTCACTGACACATAAGTTAAAGGCACAAAGAGCGCACCAACAGTGCAGGGTTATTATGCCTTTCACACATTTAGACCAGCTAATTCACAGACAGGGACTAAAGGTGGAAGTGTCTCTATGTACATCAAAACTAAAGATACTTCTGGGCTAGTCAAACAGGACAATGCACTTGAGCTGCACCATGTTCATTTCACAACAGGCAAAATCCAATTCTACTTCCATGCAAGCTACAGGCCCCCTTCTATGACCCAGGACACCCATACTATGTATGTAAACTTACTAGAAGCACTAACAATCTAACCCAAGACCATATTCATGGGTGACTTCCATTATCTCTCTCTTACCTGGGAATCCTATACGACAACAAACATACTAGCATAGAGATTCCTGGCTTTTGTAAACACAAACTAGTTGGACCAGATAGCCAATATACCAAACAGGGGTGCAACCATACTGGATCTGGTCCTCACCAATATCATGCACAACCCTGTACTGTAATGTCTTCCCTGTTAATGTCCAAACACAAATTGGTCTCCTTTGAAGTAAAAATGAGACATGGACCCCCAGCTAGAAATGGAATATGGAGCCATAAACACTGAGAACACTGTGGCCTAGTGTTCACAGAAACCTTGTAGGAGCATGTTAATAGCTGCATAGAGGCGGCTGTACCCACCAGGGAGAAGTACAGAGCTAACTGAAAATCAAGCCACAATGGCAGAATTACAGAATCAATAGGCTGTATAACAGATGGAAGAAACACATGGAAAACGTAGGAGGTGCAACATACAGTAGGATAAAAGCACTATCATCAAAGTGAACAAAACAGAAGACAAATGTAGTTTACCAAAGCCAGATTTGAGGTAAGATCAGGCTCCCAGGCCAAGGACAACCACAAAGCATACTTCAGGTATGTCCACAATGTCAAAGGCAAGACACAATTGTGTGCACATCTCATTGTAAATGGAACCACCTATAATGATGCAGCAAAAAGAGCAAACCTCCTCTCTGATAAAAACTGAGTCCCAACTTTACCCCTTTCTCTCCCTCAACCTTCCCTCAGTAAACACTATCAAATGTAAGTAATCCTACTATCACAAGGGAACAGGTCCTTAATGCTCTCTCTAAGAACAAGTGCAATGCATCAATGGGCCCAGACATATACCAGCATGCCTTCTAAATAGCATGAAACATATCCTTTCATGGCCTCTGAAATTAATATTTCACTGTAGCCACCAAACACTCTTCGTGCCTCATGAATGGAGAACAGCAGCATTCATCCCTCTTCACAAAGGTGGGCCATCTACAGACCATGGGAAGTACAGACCCAGAAGTCTCACTAGTCTGATATGTAAAGCCATGAAAAGAATTATCATGGAAATGATCAATAGAGATATAGTACACCTCCAGACACTGGAACAAACCCATTATGGTTTCATTAAGGGCAGATCACGCCTATCCAACCTTATAGACCTATTTCAGAAGGTAACCACAGCAATGGATGAGGGGAAAAATGGTTCACACTGCCTACCATGGCCTGACATGTGATACTACACCTCCATCAAGCATTGTTGACAAACTCAAGAGGTTAGGTTCAAAGTAGTATGTCAGCTGGTGGATAACCAAGTGCCTCACAGACAGGACCCAGGAAGTTACAAACAGGCGAGTCATAAATGGACTCCTTCACAAATCATTCCTTGGAGCACTCCTCTTAGGCATTTACTTGTATGAAGTCAATGAAGCTGTCAGTGGCCTCTGGTTGACTGAATTTGCAGATGATTACAAATTAGGAGCTGTCTTTGAATCCCATACTGACACAAATGTTCTCCAGGAGGGGCTGACACAGACATACAACTGGTGTCAGAGCCATGTGGAAATGTGAAGAAATACACAATACTATGCTTTGGGAAATCATCCACCCCTGGTAACTATAATATTGATAGCACACCTCTAACACCTGACCCAGTAGTCAGGAACTTAGGACCACACATAGATAGTGATCTAGCCTTTGACTGTCATGCGTGTGCAGTATTGGGGAAATCATTCTATATTGCACAACTTATTAACAAAGGTACGGCATGTAAGTCCAAGGAAGTCATTGTTCCAGTGTGTATTCTACATTCATCAGACCTATCATTGAGTGCAATGCCACCTTTGGTATGAACCTAACCAGGCATAGCTAACAAATGGAACATCCACACAGGTTCCTCACTAAACCAATATACAGTGTACATAAAATGTCCTATACAAACCATGTCAAGGCCCTATCCCTGCATTATGTGTCTACAGCCTTTGGAGGGGAGATGTATGTCTGCCATACAGCTCTTTGTCAGACGCTACTGTGGACCACCTGCATATCCACAAAACAAATAGCACTGCACATGTTTCATCTCCCAGGCCCCTGCTTGTAAGTGCTTAATCTCCCAAAACCCTGCTTACAGTTATCAAGGTTATCAGACCTTGTCAGAGATTTGGGATGCATGGCTGGGCTTAAAGAAGCCCTTGTGTTTATTATCCTAGTAAACACCTATGAACCTATATTGTATTACCTTTTCTGATGACTTTCTCCTGTGCTGACATTCAAACCTGTGCTCTGACATTGATGGGTTGATTGTAGATGTGTACCCATCAGTGTCTCCAACATAATCCTGAAAATGAAATGTACACATTTCCATGAGACATATTTCATTGTGTGACTCCACAGCCCTTACAACAGCATCCATCATAACGTACACAAATAATGCTATACACATTCTAAATGGCAAAGCACAATATGTGTAAATGACCAGTCTACATTGTCTACAGCAACAATGGATAAAACTAATTCATATTTATGTAGATAGTCACCCTGTGCATCAGACACATAGCTTTATTTCCCTTCATCCATGAGAAAGATGATAGGGATGTGGCACAGTTATCATCACTTGCACAGGGTGTTGTGTTTGGGTACAGGAGGCCTAGGCTGACCCAATAGGTTGGCATGCATGTGTGTGAGTCAGGAAGAGAAGCAGACAAGCCTGACCATGGAAATGTTGCATGTGTGTCTGTAGGTGCTCTCATTGTGACAGTGGTGTGTGAGAGTCTGCATGAACACAGCCAAGCTCAGTGCTAGTCATATGTGTCTGTATGTTGGACAGCTGTGAGCAGTACATGTTTGAGCTGACAGTTCACTTGTCTCCACCCCTGAAAATGAGAACTGGTTCTGCCAGGAATTGCACTGGCACCTCCATGCCCAAGCTCAGATGCTGTGCTATGGCCTGAGGGTGACTGATGTCTGCTGGGAATGTGTCCTCCAAGAGAATGTCCAGGATCCTGAGCCCATGGCCTGCTACATCTTGATGTGGACAGCACACTCTCCTCTGAAGCCCTGGATGTACTGCCACTACGGGAGCATGATTGTGCATGGCCATGTTGACTCTTAGCAGATGTAGTTGCTGACCTACACCCATGAGGCCAATGCTCAACTCCAATGAGATGTACCATCACAGACAATATGTGATCCAAGACAGATAGTGTGCGATCTCTCTCAGACCTATGTCTTTACACTGTGTCTGTCAACCATTCCAGGTTATCAGCAACATGGTGGAGGCAGTCACGGATGTCAGAGTGTGCTGCATCCATAACCCTGAGCATTCATCAGGAGTTCCTTTCTGAATGTGTGTGTGCCTCCATGACAGCCCTAAACATATGCCAAGTGACATGTGATGAGACACCTGTGACAGCTGGTGGAAGGACAGCAGGCCTCCTATGAGCACCCCTTTCAGTCCATCTGTGTGGACCTCACCAACTGTTTGGTGATGGCCAGTGTTGACAGTAACTGAAGCCACAGTAGCCACACTTCCCTGTTCAATGTCCCCACTCTCCAACTGCCCAATATCTGTGGCCTCAGGGGACTGGGTATGTGTAGGCATACTGGATGTGTATGGTGATAATGAGGGTGGATGAGGGATGTCAACCTCTGTGTCTGATTCAGCCTCTGCAACCCCCCAGCTGTGTCTCAGTTTGGCCAACATCATCATCAGAGTCTGGAGAAACACTGACATCAGGTTGTGATGGGGACAAAGACCAACCTCCCCAGCCACCTGTGTTAAAAAGGAGAAAGCAATACATTAATACCTTAACTACTATGTTCTGCAGTACTATGGTGCAATATATGTTAAGCTGTACACACTGTTGTCACTATTACAGACTTATATAACCCCAGCCTCACATAGTAGGACAGGAGGACATTATTTTCTAACCCTGATCTGTAATTGATTGGAAATAATTCTTCATTAAACAAGAATCTCATGAGAAAAACATAAATTATGTACATTGTTGACATTCTGAAAAACTCTGCGCATTTGACAGTTATTTTGATTTGTAATGTCCTGACATTACTGTCAAGTCAATCACTATAGCCACACCTACAAGGCAGAGGTATGACTCTACACTGTGGACATTCAGAAAATATTTGTCAGTTTGGCAATCATGCAGACAGTTACTTTAGCAAATACTTTGAACCATATCTTTATCTCAGACAAAACAGTTTTGTGATTACCAGCAGCAGGAGCACAGCCTCTTCCAATTCCTGATGGTCTTGAAACAAAATGAGGGAAAGGTAATGGCAACAGCACTGCATGTTACAGTATACAGGGGTAACATGTCCAAATGTCTCACATTTACAGTAGCTGATAGGTTAACAGATATGTGGGTCACAATTTCTACATGAGCTTAAAACTACAGCTAACCTTCTTCCCCCACAATAAAACACCTGACACCCATGTAAAACTATATACACTTTGACACACTGAATGCAACAGTATTTGAATGCTGATGTAGCTAAGCATACCTTGACACTCCTCTTGAGAGGCTTGAGTGGTACCCACATCCACAACATATTGGCTGAATGATGCCTGGGAGCTGCCCTGTGTTGTGAGGTTTGCCAGGAATTCTTCTGCGGCTGAGTGAAGTTGTTCTGCTGCAGGCCCACCACTAGTGACTTGAAGATCCTTGGGCACGTCAGCTGCACATCTGCATGCAGAGTGTATCACATCCATGGCACAGTGTTGCATCTGCTCATATGATCAATTCTGATGACCCACAACATTAATGTTATGCACCAGTTCTTCCCACAAGTCTACACACTCTTCCCTATTTGCCATTCCTGTGGACAGCAGGACTTGGTAGTGCTGGCGCAAAGCCTCAATGATAAGGTCTTTTTCTGCCTCAGTAAATGGTGCTCTGGGTCATGTATGCATGATATCTCCTGCAGTACAAATAAATGAGAACACATGTCAAGATCACATACGTGGGAGAACAGTATGTAGAAATATAGCAATAAATGAAGGCTATCAGTATTCACTGCTTAATTACACATCTCATATTCAACAGTGTACTAAACATACAAAGGGTGTTTACGCAACTAGGATAGTTGCAATAGTGACCAACTCCTATTTGTGCCATGACAGATACTCACATATGATCACACACCCAACACAGGATTCCATTGTAGTCTGCCCCATAGCAGGAACCCACCCCACATATAATATGTAAGAACAACATTGATAACCAAATAGTTGAGTACTATTACAACTGCTACCAAAGGAAGTATCCAGGAGATTTGTGTACCTAGTTAACAGACAGCATTATACCCTTGCTGTACTTTCCATCTTCTGTAGATGTAAGACAGCTGGAGATCAATGGTATGTTATCTGTACAGTTCTAAGAAAGGCTTACTAATGTAATCTCCATTCCCCCTAAGTATATTCAAACATATACATCATGTTGGAAACAAAATGGTTACAAACCTGATGGAGTACAATAACCCACTGTTGAAAAAGACAGCTATGTAAGTACTGTGTCAGTGAGTTAACCATACAAACTAACTCATACACAATAGTTTGACTAGCTATGAGTTTGTCTTTTTAAGATGGTTCTCATTAGCAAGTGGTTGCCGCTGATCCAATCTGTGGTCCAGAAATGCTACATGCAGCCTACACAGCTGATCTGCAGTATAATCAACCAGTTCTATACAACTACTCAACAAGATATAAGGCCTCAATGTATATTTCATCCCTTTTCTCATATGTTCGAGTGGAAATTACTGGGGTAAAGTTACTTTGTCAGCACAGACAGAATGTTTGTAGCAACTACTTTTTACATACAGATGTGTGCTACAGGCTGAAGCTGCTGCTGCTGCTGCTGCTGCTGCAGGCAATAGGCATAGACAGAGAGGCTGCAGAATGTGCAGGACAGCAACACTTAAGAGTAACTGTGGGACCTGTGGCAGCCTTGGTTTACAGCCAGAGCCAGACTGAGAGAACCCATCCCACTGGAAATGAAGGTATGTGTTTAAAGTAAGTATGTCAGCCAAAGGTATCATTAACAGCATAAAATACACCACGCTTGGTGTATCCTAGAACAAGGTAAGGGGGTACACAATAACCATTATGTCAACCAGTTGGAAAACTGGCAAGCCATGTGTACCATGGTAGTCATCTGGAATGTTTTTGTTGGCAACCCTTGCATCTAGCATGACATCCATATATATATGCTACTTGTGCAGCTGTGGTTATCTGTACTATCACTAGCAAATCATTGTGGGCTACAGTCTGGTATGACTGGGCCTCATTTTAATTACATACTTCAAAATCCTCTGGGAAATCATACTAATGCATGACCTGACATTCTATGCACTTTCTAATGTTGTAATAATAATAGTTTAATGTAGTCCTATCGGTAAGCCTTTGACTTTCATTATTTATTTCGAAGCAAGCATTCCATCTGTACTGTGTTGGGTGGATAAAAAGGTGATGAGTCATTCATATCAGAATTTATAATGGTGGTGTACACATACATGTATTTTAAATACTAGACAGAGCTGTATTTGAACCCAGAACCATGTGGACCAAAAATTAATGGTTTTAAAGCATTTAACAGATTGAGCTACAGAGTCACTGTTACAGTTACTCTATTTTCACATGTTGTAGATATACTTGCACACTTACTTGCTGTTACATACCTCACTTACATCTATTATTATGTGTATGGCTTTATAGTGATGTATTTCTCTACCAGAGACCCAGTTAAACTCCTATTTTTCCATTAATCTTTTAGCAGATTTGCACAATGTGGCATGTGTCCAGCATCACTTAAACATGCTTAATGACGAGAGTGGGAAGGTCAGGAAGCTTTTCCAGACAGATAAGACAAACAAGACAGGCAGGAATGGTGTGGGACAAAAGAGGTGGGTGAACACCTTGTTTGAGGAGGGTGTTGTTGAATCCCAGTCCCATGGATTTCAGACACAGTAGCAGTCTGACTGAAATCCTCACCCATAGGACTGTCAGCACTGCACTTTCACTGATCCTGTGGAGGCAGTGGTTACTGCCGGCACCTGGGGCGAGACTGCCCCACCAGGATGGACAGCATGCTCTCCATCTGGTGTAGGTGTGCACCAACAGTTTGGAGCACAAGCCTATGCACCATGCCTGACAGTTGGTCTTGGGGGGTGAAAGCACCATCTACACCGCCACTCCCAGAGGAGGGACCAACACTATCCTGTGGGGTGGAACTACCTGATAGAGCAGGTAGTGCAGGGGCAGCAGAGGGGTTGCCACCAGTCTGCAGCCCAGACATATACATAAGGCCAACATAACAGGTAATAAATAATGCGATAATATCAAATGATACCAATAAATATATTTAATAAATAAAAGAAGAGAAGGGGTGAGGTGAGAGAAAAAAGGAGAACATTAGTAACTTCACAGATAGTATAACTACACAGACTATTACTACATACTTTTAGATATATCAGATTTCACTTGTGAGAACACTGACTGCTTATATTGTATATATGATGTTTCACGTACATACCTCTCAACCTCTTAGCATGGGACATTATGGGGCAAGCCATACATAATGGTAGTACAAAGGCACAACAACAGGGAACATTCTTACATAGTGTGCTCACACAATAGTAGCAAGGTATTCTGATAACAGATTTGCCATTAAATTGCATTTAAAGTGATGTCATATATCTGCAAATCAGAGGACCAGACATATGGAGAAATATTCAGTACATTTTGCAAAAATCATGACATTTGAGAGGTATGTTCATGTTCACTGATTACACTTGACAGATGGACATTTTTCAGTTGGCTGGCGTGGGATTAGAACCCACTTGCAGTGGCTACAGGCATACTGAACATTTCCTTATAAAAAATAAATTATCAGACCACCATCTCCTTTAAAACTTTATTGAATCATGTTGTGTCAGATCTTCCATTTGCACACATGCATAGCTGTGTAGGAGTTCTGTTATCTTACACATTTACCCTACTCAATTATTAACTGCAACCTACAGCATATATCAGAAAAAATGAGCAGTACACAACATTGAATCTTAATATGGCTATTGCACAGCATTTATTTATGATATACTAAAACAATATTGCCATACATATCTAAGATGACTGGTGTTGGATTAGAAACCACAAGCATTGACTATAAGAATACTGAGAATTTTATCTCTAAACAATTCAATCATCAGAGCAACATCTCCTTTTACACTTTATTGGTTTATGTTGTTCATATCTTGATTTACACACATGCATAGCTGTGTAGGAGTTTTGTTAACTTAGATGTTTATCCCATTCATTTATTCACTGCAACCTACAGCATATTCCAGACAAAATAAGCAGAACATAACACCGACTCTTTATCTGGGTATTGCACGGTATTTATTTATGACATGTTGAAAATGTATTGACTACTGTACATTTATTAGTTGGTTGGTGTTGGATTAGAACCCACAAACAGTGACTACTGGAATACTGAACATTTTATTTTAAAAAATTATCAGCGCACCATCTCCTTTTACATTGTATTGTTTCATGTTGCTTCAAATATGGCATTTATAGGCATGGATAGCTGTCTAGGATCTCTGTTAACTTAAATGTTTACCCTATTTATTTATTGAGTGCAGTCTACAACATATTCCAGACAATGAGCAAACCACAACATTGACTCTTAATCTGTGTGGACCACAACATTAACTGATGGTTGGATGCTATGCTACACAGTACTGAATGCTTACTTGCTTTAACTTGCTTTATCAGTTCAGATATGCACTCAAACATTAATAAAAATGTATGATGTCCCAGGTATTTCATACATGATTGTTAAGACTGCAATATCTGTATTGACTTTATTTTATTAGTAAGGTATGAATTAAATTATTACTTTATTGATTTTCTTACATGCCACATGCTTGCCTCATCCTAGCCAAACGCTTTGCATGGGACTGGACATTGTAAGCCCTCTCTTCTGCAGCTGTAGTAACAGAAGAAAACCATTATGCATACCAGTTTTGCACAGATTCAGATTGTATATTTATAAATTACTGGAAAACATTCTTACATATCTGTGGGGTGTGCCCATCCCTTCCCTCTTGTCCAAGGTTCCCCTCTTGCTACGATACAGGTCATCATAGTGTGATGACACTGCTCACCAGTGCAAGGGATACCAGTTGTACTGGTTAGGTACCTGGCCAAACTATCCCAGGCCTCAGACTTACACTCTGAGCCCTGGTAGTTGCCCTACAACAGCCAGGATCCATAGAGGTCTACCAGGAGTCCATTGAAAACCCTGGACTCCTGCACACCCCACCTTGTTGCCAAGGGTGTGTATGTGTGTGTGTGTGTGTGTGTGTGTGTGTGTGTGTGTGTGTGTGTGTGTGTATGTGTAACCTTTAACTATACAGAGATCTGTTTGTTGGTGGCAGATGTTTTATTGTTTAATCTTACTATAGAAACAGGCCGAAAATTATCTTTTCTGACAATTATGTTAAAATGCCAATAGCTCAGCCAACAAAGGAATGTAAAGCCAGAGGGATCCACCAAGCTAAAATATCCAGAGAAGAAACAGCTACTACTTTGTGAACAGTACAGCCTTGGGAGAATATGTGAAGTCCAAACAAGGGCTCTTAGTTCCATGCCAAACTGGACTTTGCAGCCCATTTGGAATTGCAAAGACTGATACTGCAAATGAGGCACATGAAATTTGATGCAGCTGAGTAAATGCAGCAAGTGCAAACAGAGATGAGAGAAAATCAGTGCTAGTATGAAAAGGAGATGATCTTCCTATGCCAGAGGCATATCTGAGTCATGGGAAGGAGGAGAAGTCACACCCAGTTCAGTAGAAAGAGGTTTCTTTGGTAAAAGGAGGGGAATTATTTGGACTGATTTATAAGTGCCTTTTGAGAGGGGGTGTATTAACACCATACCGACCAAGCACAGCAGATGAGGCTTTTCAGTCCCATGCTTACTATTAAAACAATGCATGCATTTTCTGAAGTTAGTGACACTGATTGTTTACATTTTGCCAGAGTTAAAGAATTTTTGCTTGCTTGTTACATAATTGACACCAGAGGTATATAGAAATAACTTTATAGAATACAAAAGAAAGGCAAATTAAAGTATGACTGAGTATATTACAGAAATGAGCACTTACTTTCACTAATGGGTGAGTGGATATAAGGTCACCACATTTGAAATGCTTGCGGATTTTTGGTCTTGCCTGAGGAATGAAGATTTGGGTGGCAGATCAGGAGTGTAACAAAGGTGAGGAGATAAGAAGGAAAGGGGGCCGCTACATACCTAGCAGATTGCCATTATATGGGGGGAATCAGCACAGATCATGGGTATAGGGCAGCCCATGTGGCCAACCTAAGCCATCACAACAGGATACACAGGACAAGGGGGAGCCATGATTTGGATACACATACCCAGGTCCTGGGATTAGATTGTCTACTAAAGCAGAAAAAAAATAAGATCTCTGCAAATTTCAAGCAAGACTAGAATTATGATAGTGGTGGGTTGTTTAGAGACAACAGCTGTGCCTAACTATCACAAGAGTCTAAAACCTAACCTGGTGGAAGGAAAGGAGACTATTAATAAAAGGGACATAACATCAGTCATAACCATAGTCAGACTTGTAATGCACAGACAAGAGCACTACGTGCGTGGCTAGTCCAAACCAGTTAGGGGCCTTTTCTAGTACTTTTGGTCAGATTCTATCTAGACTGGGAAGGGGGAGGCAAGGTAGCAGGCAGGTAGCTGTGTTTGAGGACATTCCTGATGATGTCCTAATATGGTATGACTTTGACACTACAGCACTTTGGGTGTAAGCTGTTAAATGTAGCCAGGCTTGGAGATAAAAATATGAGGAAGGTAGTTGGGGGGGACAAGGCTTACATCCCTTCTGTGACTTTTGATGTCGCTACTTCAGAGGGAAAAATGGTCAGTAGATGTGACCTGGAATCTGAGCTACAGCAAGGAAAAGACACTAAGCTTCCCTTGAAAGGTAATACTTCTAGGGGAAAGGTAAATGATAGTAGTCAGCCAGATCTTGAGACACCACTGGCAGATGGTACCAGACTTCTTTTGGAAGGGGAGATGGGGAAGGTCAATAAAGGAGGAGGAGGAGGAGGAGAATTTTAGGCACTCGCAGTTCTCAGATCATACTTAGGTTCATAGGTGTGTACTAGGCTAATGGTCATGGGGCCTTTACAAGCCTAGCCATAGGATTTCCCTGGCATAGTGCCACCTGACCTTAGTTCGCAGTGCCTGTGTTGAGTAGAGCCACTGGAGTTATCCCTGGGGGTGAATTTTCTGTTTCCCATCCACTCATCATGATTTCTCTTGAAGAGGGTCAGTGAGGTGGGTGCTCTGCTTGACATGTATGAGAAGTCTGTTCCATAGCATGGGCAGTCTCTGGGTTATGAACCTGTCCCTCCAGCATGTTCTGTTAATTGTTGTAATGTGGTTGAGGTCTCAGGACGTATGGTGCAGAGGGACTGGGATTTCATTAGATGTAGCATTTCTAACAGAGCTGGGTCAGACATGGCTTGGTAAGTCAACCACAGATTGTCTTTAAGTAAGCAAAATGAGACAGAGCATAGTTGGAGTTTTTTGAGTCTATCCATATAGGACAAATGTTTAAGGCCTAGTATCCTCTTTGTGAGGTACTTTTGTGGCCGCTCCAGTTGTTGCAGGTGTCTAGTGAGGTACATGCCAAATGGGACATTGTAGTCGATGAATGGCCTAATGAGGGAAGAGCAAAGGGAGACAATGACCTCTTTCTTCCTGGATGCAAAACCCTTAGTAATGAGATGTGCCACATAGAAGGACTTTCTGACCACAGTGGCAATGTGGTGAGTAAAAGAGAGGTTGCCGTCAACCTGTGTTGCCAGATCTCTTACAATGCCTACTGTGTTCAGTGGACTACCATAAATGTGTAATTCATGGGAACCAGGTTTTTCCCAAAGGGGATGACAACACATTTTTTGGCATTCATAGTTCTGACACCAGTCATTGGTCTCAGTGAGGCTATTCTACAGGATGCCAACATCACCTGGGGAGTTAATAATAGCTCCCAACTTGCAATTGTCTGTGAACTTTGTCAACCAGAGTCCCTTTGTGTTGATCTGGACTTCAGAGAAGTTGATACCAAACAGGAGAGGACCCAGGACCTAACCCTGTGGGACTCCACTCGTGACTAGTTGGCGGTCTGACTTGGAGTCAGCTACTTTCACACTGTGGGTTCTATCTGTGAGCCAGTTTGCAACCCACCTAGTGATATAGGGGTTGATGCCTAGCTTAGTGAGTTTTTCTATGATTCCTGAGTGGGGGAATGGTATCAAAAGCCTTGGCCAGATCAAGATAAGCTGTATGAACCACATTGCCTTGCCTTTACAGGACTTGAGGGAGGCAACCAAGTAGGCTGCAGATAGTCAGGGCAGAGAGAGAGATCATATACTGGAAAAAGGATTGCTGTACAGGGAATGGATGAGTAAAGACAGGATAAAGGGAGAAATAATACAACACTTGGTAGTACATAGAATCAACTGACTGACTGACACTTCTGGCTATAGCTGATGATAATATCCATTTTTCTGCCCATATAGGACTAACGTGCATTACAAGACAGCTTATGCATATTTTTTATTGGCCTGGGGTTGCAAGGATATAACAGGGGACTTCAGGATTGTAAGCAGTGCCAAAATGTTTGCAAGGCTGAAGACAACTCTGCTTTGATGACTTTACCTGTTATTGAACAGCCATTTCAGAGGATAGCTGTGGATATTGGACTTTTAATGTACCTAAAGTTCCACAGGGAAGAAACAGATTCTGATAGTGATGGATTATGGCACTCAGTATTCTTTAGTGGTGGCACTGGCTTCTATTGTAGCAGAAAAGCTAGCAGGATATATTTTCCTATGTAAATTTTGACAGAGGTAACAACTTTATTGAAAACTTTATGTTAGATCTGCTAGTATGCTTGATGAAGTGCTGTGGGGTAAAGCACTTAAAGACTATCCCATGCCAACAACACAAAAAATGGTCTGATGGAGAGGTTTAACTCTATACTGAGAACCCTGTTGAGGGCATTTTTATACCAGTTTAAGTGGTAATGGGACATGTAACTGCCCCATCTTCTTTTTTCATACAGTGAGCAGGATATCACAGGTTTTCCTCATTTGAGCTACTGCCTGGCCATGTGGTAAGGAGTCCCTGGATTTACTTAGTTATTAGTTGGAGGATGAGTATTACTACAAAAAGGCAGTTGTGGAGTACGTCTTAAACATCAGGACTAGGCTTACGGAGCTGAAGGGAATAACCCAGTAGCACCTAACCCAGGCATGTCAGTAGCAAGAGGCCTAGTGTGACAGCACAGCCAGAACCACCAGAAAAGAAGAAATTGTTGCTGTTTGTATTTATCCCACTGAAAAGGACAGATCTTGTGTGAGCGTATGTGTGTGTGTGTGTGTGTGTGTGTGTGTGTGTGTGTGTGTGTGTGTGTGTGTGTGTGTGTGTGTGTGTGTGTGTGTGTGTGTGTGCGTGTGAAGGAGTGTGTGAATTGTGATATTTCGCCAGTAGGGGAGAAACTCACATAAATTCCATTGCATACCAGTACTACTGACTAACATTTGATCAATCTTTATGAACAGATGACTGTCATCAGAGCCAAATCATGTTCAAATGAGATAGACCAGCCTTCTCAACACACAGCCATTCCAGTGTCTCCCTTTCATTACCATAAACATTGTTCAGATCTGCTATATTATTTACTTTTGCAATGATTACAGAGATTTGGATTTAATTGAAATGTTTTATTTTAAATTTTATTGCACAAAAAACAGTGGCTGTTTGCTAAACAAAACAAAACAGTCTCACATTTAAATTAGACTTAGCATGAGCAATAGTAAACTTCTCTTTTCTTGAAATTCATATTCACTGAAAATGCATCTGACTAGCAGTGGATGAAGTGTAGCTTGGGCCAGAGCTAATTTCAAACAATGTGCCCCACTGTACACGTTTTTTTGGAGGATGAATAAATGCATGCATTCTATGATCCACCTTCCTGATTGTTTTCAATTATATTTCTTGTGCAATATAGCAAACTTTGTCAAAGTGAATTTTAAATTTGTAATTTTGAACATTTTTTTTCTAGTACGGAGTGAAACAAAATGTATAAACCAATAATGACAAGACAAAATACCCATTTCAGAGTATTTCAACCATAAAAGACCACTCAAACTTTGGGCCGGATTCACAATGGCTTGCACGGAGTCTACGAGTAGAGTAAGATTCCGTGCAGCCATCATGTCTGACGAGCGATCCAGGAACAGCCTGTAGGGGCATGTAAGACAGCTCCTAAAATGTCTCCTACACTGATAGGGCTGGGATATGCAAATTACCTAATTTGCAGCCGAAAGGCATGCAAATGAGGTAAATTTGCGATCCAGGAAGCACAAACCTGTCCGAGTGGGAGACGTGTTAGCTGCAGAAATGTATTCAGTTGACAACTGAGTACCGTTCTGCAAATAGCACAATGGAGCCTTGTCAGCCCAAATAAAGGTTGCATATGGTTGAGGAAGCATGCCAATGGCCAAATATACGGCCATTGGAAAGTTTCCATGATGCAAAATTAAAATAAAAAGTTTTTTTTTTCGGCGATTTCCGATGTTTAAGCGTAGCGCAGCACCGCACAAATGGGGTGCGCTATAAAAATCATAAAATTAGACAATAAAAGCCACAAACGAATTTATGAAAATTGTTAAATGACAATGTAAGGGAATAGCAAGCTGAAGACAACATGGCCACCGAGTAGGGGTTGCTAAGGGGAGAAGCCCAGTCTAAGACATGTAACCAAGCATTAGTAGGCAATCCTATGTAAATGAGTGTTAGGATAGTGAATCACACTTTTACATAGCAAATGAGCACAGTCAGTGGAGTGTAGGAGTAGGCTATGGGGAGGAACAGAGCAGGAGATAGGTGACATCACAAGGGGGTATGTATGAAAGTAGTGAAGCTCATTGGAGCACAGTGGCATGTGTTTGCTGTCAGTTAGACATCATGGAAAGAGGTCTGTCAACAGGTAGGCCAGGTAAAGCTAAGAAATGGAAGGTGTATACTGTGGATAACACCAAAGTTTCTTGCTGAGCGGGTATGCGCGTGTATGTGCGCCTGTGAACTCGAGTGGAAGCATGAGTGCGTGCGTATAAGCTGGAGTAAGCATGTATAAGGCTGATGGAAGACCTGTAAGCGTGTTTGCGCTGGTGTGCACGTGTTTTAACACAAATAAGCACATTTTACTCCATCTAAGCATGTGTGCGGGCGTGTGAGCTGCTGTGAGTGTGTTTGCGCTTGTATGCGCGTCGATCCCCCGAGGAAACAGAAAGGAAAAAGGAAGCACAACAAATAGTAGGAAGCTACTAGGGAATACTAGTAGAGCTAGCAGGTGCAAACAATCAGAATCAGGCAATTACACAGGCAGAACACTAGCCCAGCCCAGCACTTAAAACTCTGCAAACAACAGTGCAGTTTGTTTCTCTCAAGAGACACTACAACACTGGAGTAAGCTACTAGAAGGGAAAACTGGAAAAGCTACACTCAGACTAAAAATGTTAGGGGCTGCCATTGCTGTTATAAGGCAACATATGCAACATGCTGAGGGTGGTGACAATGCAAATGCTGCCGGACAACCCACAGTGAGGAGACGGAGAAGAGTGTACAGGCCCAGGGTCACCTACCAGGGGTTACATGAGCTCGAGATAGTGGAGCGCTATAGAGTGGACAGAGACCTCCTGCAGCAAATTGTTGAGCTGTGAAGGCCATGCCTCACACACAGAACCAACAAAGGGGAACCCATCCCAGTGGAAACCAAGGTATGTGTTGGCCTAAGAATACTAGCAACAGGTACCTTTCAGAGACCAACTGGTGATATGATGGGGATATCACAGGCATCAGCATCCAGGGTACTGCACCAGTTCCTGGATGCCATGTCAGCACATGTCGGTGATCATGTATATTTCCCCAATTCCCATGACGTATTGGCCAGCAATGCGTCTCTTCCAGCAAATAGCAGAATGCCCTGAGGTAGTGGGTGCAATAAACTGCAAGCATATACGCATCAAAACACCAGCCGGTGAGCGGGGTAGGGCCTACATTAACCACAAGGGCTTCCCCTCCATCAACTGCCAGGTCGTGTGTGATGCCCAGGGCATAATAATGAATGCGTGTGCTGGCTGCCCTGGAAGCTACCATGATTCCCATATCTGGCATCCGACGCAGCTGTACCAGACATTTGCCAATGGGGACATCCCACATGGTCACTTAGTGGGGGATGCTGGCTATGCACTGGAGCTGTGGCTGATGACACCCATCAGAAACGCACACACACCTGAACAGGAACGCCATAATGAGGCACACGCACAAACACGAAATGTAATTGAGTGTGTGTTTGGGTTGCTCAAGTCACGATTCCGGTGCCTGGACACATCTGGTGGAGCCTTGCAATACTCAGCAACTATATGTACCCAAATTGTCATAGTATGGCTATGCTACATAATATGATTCTGCAAAAACAGCTGCAGCAGGACCAGCATAGGTCTGGGCAAACAGCCCACCACCAGTGCCAAGGCCATCACAGGCAGAGCGTGACTCGGAGGAGGAACAACCTGAGCCTGCCCCAGTATGCAGAAGGAGGCAAGCCCAGTATGCCTTGGCCTTGGCAAAGAGGCAATGCATAGCACATACACTGGCTCAGTAGGAACCCTGGAAATGATACCTCTCTCTGACTCGCACATATAGTAAAAGGGATGCCTAACTTGACGCTACCTGTTTCCAAACATGTATAGGGAGTGCAGTATGTGCATCTGACATAGGCAGCCCTGCAGCACCACCTGAGGCATGATTGCCATGTGTTAAGCAATGTAAGGTAGTGCTAAACAGCATTTACCACCATGTAGTATATGCAAACTTGATGATCCTGAGTATCATCCTACCCTCACCAAACATGAGGCCACAATATGAAGACAAGATGGTCAATTAAACAATTGGCTTAGGTATTGGTGTCAGTGAAAGGGGATACAATTCCTGTCAGCCTTGGATGACATGCTCAACAAGACATGATGCTTTGCTAGGGATGGATTTCACCTATCACCTGTGGCCTTTTGTTATTGCCAAAGGCTCTTGTCACCCCCATAGTGCCTTTTTTAGATAAAGCTCAAAACACAAACCCACCTCCATAGGTATCACAAGGGATAAGAAACTATAAGTAATGCTACTCAATGCCAGAAGTCTAAACTGCAAGATGCATGCACTCCAAACATCAGCATGGAAAATGTTGATATCTGTGCAGTAACAGAAACCTGGTTCAAGACTCCCAAGAGCACCCTAGGATTAACAGGTTACACCTCATACCATGCTTTACAGAAGCAAAACATGGAACAAACTACAAAAGGAGGGTGAGTATAAATATTTGTCAAAGATACCCACACCCCCAGGTTGATAGCACAGCATGAAGTATCAGAGACTATCCATGTGCAACTATCAGTGGCTAAAACCGCCTTCCAGTTCATAGCCTGCTACAGACCACCCTCCTAAACCCAGGAACCACACTTGGCCGACTGGAGAACACATGAAAATATGAAGGTCTCCCCAAACACCATTATATTGGGTGAGTTCAACTACCCAAATATAGACTGGGAGCATTACCCTAGCCCCAACACCCTAGCCCAAAGGTTCCCAGAATTTATAAACCAAAATGCTATGGAACAACTTGCTACCACTCCCACATCAGGGGAAAAATACTGGACCTGATCATCACCAACATGGGGACTCTATGCCCAACACCAGAAGTGTATCCCTCACTGGTAAGATCAGACCAGAGAGTAATTTCACTGGATATTCACATCCTGATCCCAGCCCATGGCCAGAAAAACACAGTGAAAATTATTCACTAAAGCAAATGTCACACTCCTCAAAGCTGAGATGGAATCCTTCACAGCCCCTGTGCCTGTGCAAAATATGGCCCTGACCTCATAACCCTTTATAACCACATTCTATGAACACCTTTAGGAATGCATGGATCATGCAATCCCAAATAAAACCAAGACCCAATCCTTCAAAGCCAGGCATCCTGTCCGGTGGACCCCAGCCATAAACAAACCATACAATACAAGGAGGAAGCTACTATATGATAAATCAAAATTCCAAAAAGGGAAGGCATCCCTGATCAGTATTATTGAAAAACTATGGCCACACATAAGATCGTCTAAGGCCATCTTTGAGATACAAATTGTACAGGACATCAAGGATAATCACAAGGCATTCTTTACTTATGGTAGGAACCTGTGTGGGAATCCCCAGATATGCTCAGAAGTAGTCCAAAATGACAAACAATACACCGACCCACAGACATTGCCAACATCTGAGCTGACAGGTTCAGTGCAAACGTCTGCCCCTCCTCCCACCAAAAGGGGAAATATCTATCCCAGCAGAGTGCTGGCCCCCTGACATCGCATATTCTCAGGTAACAGCCAGCCTCTCCAAAGTAAAACACACAGCATCAATTTCACCAGACGGTGTCCTGGGCTGTGTCCAACATGAACCCCAAGAAGAATTGAACACAAACATAAAACCACTGTTCAATCTCAGCCTTACCACAGGATATGTACCCAAAGAACAGTGTACAGCAACAGTGGTCCCTCTCCACAAAGGTGGTGCCTCAATGGATACTGCAAACTATTGGCCCAGAAGCCTGACTAGCTTGGTCTGCAATGCTATGGAAAGATCATCATGGACCTCAGAAATAAACATATTGGGGACATACAGACACTGGATCCTACCCAGTTTGGCTTTGTTAAGGGCAGATCCTGCCTCTTAAACCTGGTTGAGTCATTTGAAACAGTCAGCAAGGCCATTGACGAGGGGAAGGTGGTCCACACAGCCTACCTGAACCTCGCAAAAGCCATCCATACAGTACCCCACTTGGTCATCATAGATAAGATCACCAGCTTCAATACAAACCCCTATGTCACTAGATGGGTTGCAAACTGGCTCAAGGACAGAACCCACATGGTCAGAAATGCTGGAGCTATGTCAGACCCCAAGCCAGCTACAAGTGGAATCCCACAAGGCTCAGTCCTGGGACCTCCCTTGTTTGGTATATCTTTCTCAGAGGTACAGGCAAACACAGAAGGACTGTTGGTGAACAAGGTTGCAGATGACTGCAAACTGGGTGCCATAACTGACCCTCCAGCTGACACAAGCATTCTACAAAAGGGCCTCATAGAAACAGACAACTGGTGCCAGAGCCACGTACTCAAGCTAAACGCAAAACAGTGTATAGTCCTCCCTTTTGTCAAAAACTAAGTGCCCACAAATTACCACATAGGTGGTAACCCATTAAGTATGGAAGAAGTGATAAGGGACCTGGGGACCCAAGCTGATAGCAATCTCTCATTCGATAACCACGTGGCCAAAGTGTTTAGAAAAACATTTCATATAGCCCACCTAATCATGAAGGTATTCACATCTATATCAGGGGAGGTCATCGTGCCTCTTAACTCATCCCTCATCAGGCCCATAATTGAGTACAATGCCCCTTGTGGGATGTACCTTATCAGACACCTGCAGCAGCTGGAAAGACCACAAAAGTACCTCACCAGGAGGATCAAAGGGCTCAAACATATGCCATTTGCTGTCCGGTTAAAGAAACTGCAGCTCCACTCAGTGGCATACCGCCTGCCCAGAGGCAATCTGTGTCTGATGTATAAAGCCATGTCCAACCTGGAATCAAGGACATGCTGCACCTCGGAAACTCAGAATCCCATCAAGCTATGCGCTCAAGAGACCTGAACCTCAGGACTGAAATAAATAGGACATGCTGGAGTGACAGATTCATAATCCAGAGGCTCCCCCCAATCTTGAGTAAATCCCCACTCCAGGTTAGCCAGAGTCCCTCATTGACTCTCTTCAAGAGGAATCTTAATGAGTGGATGGGAGATTGTAGGTTTAAAAAGCAGCAACCAAAGCACCAAATTACAAACTCCACTAAAAGGAACAACAACGAACTGGAATTCACCAAACACGATTTAATAAAATGTAGGTCTCTGGCGTCGGCCTTCAAGGAGTACAGATTACAAATGAACCATTTCTTTATATACACTTCAAGTACATCAATTAAAGACAATTACATACTCAATTAGTTAAAAATTCAATTAAACTGACAGCATTCTCCAATTAAAATCCTCATTTAAACCTTTAGGACATAAAGTTTTAAATTTTAATATATAAATGGTTTCTTTATATAATAACATTTGTTTAATTTTAAACTGATCATTTCCATAATCATGTAGTTGCTCTAAAATAGTAGCTTGTAACAATTTATCATCATTATGATGCTTTTCAGAAAAATGCCTTGCAACAGGGCTTTCAGTTTTATTATTAATAATATCTCTCACATGTTCTAACAAACGGACCTTGAAAGGTCTTTTGGTCTCCCCTATGTACACTTTGCTACAAGGACATCTTAATTCATAAATGACCCGGTCAGTGTGGCAACAAAAGTAGTTATTAGAATTAAAAGAAATATTGTTAATACAATTAAAACTAAGAGTAATATACCTACAAGCCTTACATTTGCCACACTGATAGGTCCCTTTATGTCTAATGTTCCTATCCATAGTTATTACTGGATAATTAAATCTACTTTTGACAAGAAAATCTTTAATATTTCGTCCCCTTTTAAATGAAAATTTAAGATTAACATCCAACCAAGACTTGACATTATCCAGTGTACTGAATAATTTCCAGAACATAGAAATCATATTAATGAACTTAGATGTATAACATCCATATGTAGTAACAAAATATATAACTTCTTGTGATTTCAATAAAGATTGATTTAAACGGGAAACCCGCTTTATATCCTGTACCGTATTATGTTTCTGAAAATTTTGTTTACCAGTATATAATTTATTATAACAATCATCCAAGATAGCTATATCGTATCCCCTTGATAAAAAAGAATCATAAAGCAATCTCATTTCCTTATTAAATTCCATAGTTTCATTACATAAACGGGATATGCGTAACATTTCCCCATAGGGTAATGAATGTAGCGTATGAGGTACATGTCCACTAAGACCGTGGACATATTGTGTTAAACCACCAAATTTCCTATTTATTGAAGTGGTTAAACTGTAACCATTTGAAATATCTAACACTACATCCAGAAACGGCATTCTGGTGTCTATAATAAGACCATCAAAGTCCAAACCAAATCTGTTGAACTTCAGGTCTGATATAAATTCTGAAGCCAAGGCCTTTTCCCCTTCAGCCAAAAAAATTAAATCATCAACATATCTATAATACCTCACCACATTGTTATGAAAAAACTTATGTTTATAGATATATTCAATTTCAAAAAGACCCATCGCCAAATTAGCATACATGGGGGCAAAAGACGCCCCCATGGCTGTTCCTTGTTTTTGATGATATAAAGTTTGGTTAAACTCAAAATAATTATTAGTTAATGAGAAGTATACTAATTCAACAATAAATTCAGAAACAGGGGACCTGCCTAAAAATTTCCTTAAGGCTTCCATACCGAAGTCATGATTAATATTCGTATATAAACTTTTAACGTCCACCGATATCCAATACATATTTTTGTTCCATTTAATTTAATATTAAGTTCAACAGATTTGGTTTGGACTTTGATGGTCTTATTATAGACACCAGAATGCCGTTTCTGGATGTAGTGTTAGATATTTCAAATGGTTACAGTTTAACCACTTCAATAAATAGGAAATTTGGTGGTTTAACACAATATGTCCACGGTCTTAGTGGACATGTACCTCATATGCTACATTCATTACCCTATGGGGAAATGTTACATCCGTTTATGTAATGAAACTATGGAATTTAATAAGGAAATGAGATTGCTTTATGATTCTTTTTATCAAGGGATATAGCTATCTTGGATGATGATTATTATAAATTATATACTGGTAAACAAAATTTTCAGAAACATAATACGGTACAGGATATAAAGCGGTTTCCGTTTAAATCAATCTTTATTGAAATCACAAGAAGTTATATATTTTGTTACTACATATGGATGTTATACATCTAAGTTCATTAATATGATTTCTATGTTCTTTATTCAGTACACTGGATAATGTCAAGTCTTTTTGATGTTAATCTAAATTTTCATTTAAACGGGACGAAATATTAAAGATTTTCTTGTCAAAAGTAGATTTAATTATCCAGTAATAACTATGGATAGGAACATTAGACATAAAGGGACCTATCAGTGTGGCAAATGTAAGGCTTGTAGGTATATTACTCTTAGTTTTAATTGTATTAACAATATTTCTTTTAATTCTAATAACTACTTTTGTTGCCACACTGACCGGGTCATTTATGCATTAAGATGTCCTTGTAGCAAAGTGTACAGGGAGACAAAAGACCTTCAAGGTCGTTAGAACATGTGAGAGATATTATTAATAATAAAACTGAAAGCCCTGTTGCAAGGAATTTTTCTGAAAAGCATCATAATGATGATAAATTGTTACAAGCTACTATTTTAGAGCAACTACATGATTATGGAAATGATCAGTTTAAAATTAAACAAATGTTATTATATAAAGAAACCATTTATATATTAAAATTTAAAACTTTATGTCCTAAAGGTTTAAATGAGGATTTTAATTGGAGAATGCTGTCAGTTTAATTGAATTTTTATCTAATTGAGTATGTAATTGTCTTTAATTGATGTACTTGAAGTGTATATAAAGAAATGGTTCATTTGTAATCTGTACTCCAAGGCAGAGACCTACATTTTATTAAATCGTGTTTGGTGAATTCCAGTTCGTTGTTGTTCCTTTTAGATTGTAGGTTTACCCTGGTTATCAATTCTATGTCACTGTTAGACAGAGGCACAGTATACTAACCTTGAAAAATGTCATGGCAAAATCCACTTAAAATGTGTGTTGAAAGCCAAACACACTCTGACTAGGATTATAAATGCCCTAGGGCAGATAGCCTAGTATGAACCTATGAAGAGAATCACACACACCAACTAGTACAACTGTGGTCAATGTGGAGTAATGTTTGGCAATGTCCACCCAAATTGGTGAATACACAGCAATGTCGGACAAGCCTGGTTTAAGTAGGCCATAGCTGAACAAAACACAACATGCTCATAGTTGCCCAACTGGCCCTTAACCAGTCTGGTCCACTTAGTATGAACATTCAAAGCAGTGATGGGACTCAAACCCATGATACTGTGCATCATAGCGAAAGTACTGAACCACTACACCATGACAGTATTGCAGGATTCACTCAGTAAAAGAGAATGTTGCCAAGTCTTTGCAAACTATCACATGGAAACCCTGCAGGCACAGCATAATCCCTGTTGAGTTATGACACAAAGGAGTCTGGCAGTAAGAACACAACTATACTTCCAACACACACAGTATAAATGTCAATATTGGTCATGTTCACACACAACCAGAAAAGTAGTGGACTCCAGATCACAACATATGGAAAGGTCACACTGGGCATGCTCACACACTTAGGCCATGTCTGAGTATAGCAGTCAGTCACACATATCTGGCAGTTGTATGTGTTAAGCCAGGAACCTCCCACGATCCAGCAATCTGCCCTGTGCACACAGTTAAATGACAACAGACACATATATTAATATACTGGAACCCTGTCATGATCAAACATGTTATGCAGATACACAAGTTGATCATAAAAACTGGGAAAGCTACGGCAATAAAGAACTGCAAACAGTAGCAGCAACAAATATTGTGCATCCTGAACATAAACATAGGTGCAGAGGTCGATACTATGCTGTCTGCCCTAGGAAATTCATAAGCCTAGGCAGAGTGTATTTGGCATCCACCTCCCCAGTAGAGTAGCCTACTGTGCCTCTGTAAAGTAGGTCACAGAAGGCATCCTTTAAGGCTAGTTTGCTGTGCTTCTGTCAAGCAGGGACACAGTGGAGATCCCAAGGGTGAAATTGCAATTTCCCATCCATGCGGCTGTATTTTGCTGGAAGAGGGTTGGCGAGGGGCTATGTCTAACTTTAACTGGGATTCAATTCCAGAGTGAGGGAAGCCTCTGGGTAATGAATCTGTCCCTGCAGCATGTCCTATTTATTTATGTGCTGAGGTTTAAGTCCCTGGAGTGTGTAGCTCTAAGGGTCTTGGATATTATGAGGTGGAGCATGTCCATTACTTCTGGGTTTGAAATGGCTGCATACATCAGGCATAGATCACCACTGAGTAGGCGTTAAGCAACTGAGTAGAGCTGGTGATCCTTTAGTTGAACTGCATAGGACATCTGTGTGTAGCCCATGATCCTCTTGGGCAGGTACTGTTGTGTTCACTGTAGTTGCCGCAGGTGTTGGGTAAGGTACACCCCAAAAGGGGCGTTGTAGTCAAACATGGGCCTGATCAGTGACTAATAGAGGGCCACAATGACCTCCCATGATCTACATGCAAACACCCATGTGATAAGGAGGGCTATATAAAGGTCTTTGCAATGACTCTGTCAATGTGATTAGCAAAGGAGAGGTCATGATCTATGTGGGTCTATGGGATATTGCTCTATTATGTAGTAGCTTCCTCCTTCTGTTGTACAACTTATATATGGCTGGGGTCAACCAGACAGGTCTCCTGTTTTTGAGGAGTCATGGTTTTATTTGGGATAGCATGATCAATGCATACCTGCAGGTGCTCATACAATGCGTTTTGTAAAGGATTCTGCAGATTGGGCTGTATTATCCTCCAGCACAGGGCCTTTGAAGTATTCCACCCCAGTCTTCACAAGTGCAAAGTCTGCTTTTGAAAAATTCTTTACAGTGATTTCCTTGGCTGGGGGTGGGGACGGGATATGGATGTCCAGGGAAAGTTGTTTATGGTCTGATCTTAACAATGATGGTTCTACCTCTGGTGTGGAACACAGAGTCCCCATGCTGGTGATGATCAGGTCCAAGATGTATTCCCCCTTGTGGGTGTGGTGACTGGTTGTGCCATTGCACATGGATTCACAAATTGTAGTGGCTGTAGAGTGATGTTGTTGAGGGCCTGAGTAGTATCCCCAGTCAATATTTGTTTACCTGAAGTCAACCACTATAATGGTGTGTGTGAAGACCTGCATATCCTACTCCGTTCCCAGGAAAGCCAAGTGTGGTTACTGGGTATGGGGGGGGGGGGTCTGAACTACACACCAAACTAAAAGGCAGTTTTGCACAATGGTAGTTGTATATGTATGGCCTGTCATGCTTAGTGCAGTGGTACCAACCCAGAGGTGTGTGTATCTGTGATGTATATGGATACACCCCCTACTTGTCTTGTGTGTTACAAGTCCTGTGGTCACAAAGCATGCTATAGAACATAACCTGGCAGTGCCAGTGTGCATATGTGACCCTGAACTAGGAGTCTGTTAATGTACAGATATTGTTAACCCCCATACTGAGGGATAGTTAAAGATGTACATTCTTCTTTGGAAAGACTGATGATGTCAGCACCCTATAAATACAGCAGGAGAAGAGAAATACTCCAGTAATGTAAATAGCACACTGCGCTAATGCGTCTCTCTCAACTATCATAACATAGTTAGGTAGGGGTTTGAATCCTGCAAACGCTGTGTGTGTATGCAATTCTTTGTGAAAGGAATGGCCTTTTTGAAGACTGGGATAACACACTAAAATATATACATTCCTCTTTGGAAAGACTGATGATGTCAGCACCCTATAAATACAGCAGGAGAAAGGAAATCATCCAGTAATGCGAATAGCGCGCTGCGCTAAAGCAACTCTCTGAAGTATGATAACGTAGTTAAGTAGGGGTTTGAATCCTACAAATACCATGTGTGTGTTTGTCAATGTGTTGTGTGTTTTGCTTTTATTATTGTATGACAAATATTATTATAACAGTAATTTCAATGCACACATCAGGTATGTGTGTGCCGCATACAGATATGTACCTGTCACCTTTAATAGTTCCTATGTGTGAAGCCTGCCCCATATGAATACAGTTGTTACCTTTGCCAGCATGTGCCGCAGCTTACCAGACCTTAGGCCATACATGTATGTTGGTGACAATGCAGACTACTGCAGTGATCTGTGTCCTAGGCCAACTATGTGACACACACCCATGAAAGCTTTGATAGGTTAATGTGGGTGAGGGTTCATGTCTGGAGTATATGTCAGACATGTTAAAACACAGCAAAGTCTGTGAGTGATGGTCACCCAGTGTAGGTGTATGGCAACTGTTGCTGATATGCATACAGACACCTTCTTGCTTAGATGATACACCAAGGGACTGCAGAATACCTTTGGAAATGTGAATATCACAGGAAAGACAAGATAACACTTGTCCACGTGTACACACCATTACCCGTTCTACATGATGGGTGCTAGCACCTACATGGTACTGTTGAAATACTATGTTAACTACATGCCAATGTCAATGCCACAGTTATGTTACAGCAATACAGCATGGCTTGGAAAGCAGGTATCTGTCTGTATGATACCCTTGTGGTGGTTAGGTGTGTCATGTGTAGAATGCATTGTAAACCACTGTATGTATTTGCAGTCGTGGATGGACATATCTGTAGTGTGTCGGCATGTACGTGAGACTGCTATATGCCAAAGAGTATTGTTCCCAGGGATGTGTGTGGCTCAGTAAGAATATAGTGTAGTACTGCAGGGATATCACTGACACCAGGTTCCTACATCTATGTATCAGTTGAGGAGACACCATGTCATGACCACTGAATGTCAGGCTATGTAAGCTGTGTATACTACCAGAATGCAGACCATTGACATTTTGAAACCATATCACCCACAGCATACTGTCAAACCATGTCATGTTCCATGCTAACCATGTTCACAAATGTACACCTGCAACTCAGTGCTGAAAACATCACACATGTACTGTCCACACCCCAACACGTGCAGGCTCAGGTACACACAACAGCCATGTGGCACATGTGCAGACAGTACAATTTGGGAATTAACACTGGTGTATACAAAACTGCAATGACAAACATAGGTAATGCATCATGCATGCTTGAATATACCCACAACAATATCATTACACTGTACTGTTAACAGCATGATAATATTACTACAGTGCTATGTTGTCACCCTGTGCATCAGCACCATGCTACCCTGTTCCTGCATCAATGTTACAGATGGCAGGAGGTGGCTCATTTTCATCATATGCACAGGGTGTGTACTTGGTTTGCCAGAGTCTGCCATTGACACATCCAATTGACATGTATGTGTGTGTGCGTGTTAGTGAGGGACAACAGTACAACATGGGGCAATGTTGCTGCAATGTGTGTGTGTATGTGTTAGCCCTAGGTGTTAGCATTATGTGTGTGTGTATGCATGCACACAGTTTCACCATGTGGCTGCCATATATGGGTGTTTGTGGGCAGCCACAGACTGTACCTGCCAGGTCATACAGATCACTTTCTCTGGCCATGGACACAGTACCTGTGCCTGGCAGGGTGCTACGGACAGTATCAGGTACTAAGCCAGACTTGGTACTGTCATCAGAAACAGTGAGTTGTTGACTGGACACATGTCCCTGCTGGGACTGTCCAGAGCCATGTGCACATGGTCTTCTTGGATGGTTTAATGACAGCACAGACCAGCATTGCTGGGGCTGGTACTGGCACTATGGAAGTGGCTGTGGGTTTGTTGTCGTCCGCGACGACTGCCAGCGGATAATGTTGCTGTCATACATCCACGTCGACCATTCTGCACTGTCCTGGCTCCTGGACATGTAGTTGTGGAAGAGATCTAATGTGTCCCCCCAACATCTATCAATGACCTAGTTGATGTTACGGATGGCAGACGCAACATCACGCATAGTGTCATTCATAGCTGTGCGATGTGCTCTAAGCTCCCTCAGACCCTGTCTGGTGTACCGTTCCATACGTGCCTGTGCCTGCATTACAGCCTGGAACATAGCTGAGGTTGAAAGATCTCTGTGGGTACATCTGACAGGGATAGTACGACCATGGATGCTCCCATGAGAACCCCTGGACATGTGCCTGTGTGGTACCATGTCAGGAATCTGGCCATGGCTGCTGTGAGGGGATGCATGTGCCAATGATACCAAACTACCCTGGTCAATGCCCACTGTATGCTGTCTCTCAGCTAAGGACATTGGTGACAATGGATGTATAGGCAGGATGACTGTGCGCATTGATGGGGTTGACTGCTGTGTAGTGTCAATTGGCTGACCAACGACAGACCCTGTCACACCTCCGTGTGCCATTACACATGTATCATCATAATCACTATCCCCAGCAGTGCCTTCAGGTTCCCTGCTGCAGTCCACCACAGCAACATCAGAACCTGTGAGAGGAAGATAGGAAACACAGTTTACAAATGTGTACATGATATTACCACACAGGCGCACAGGCACACATGCACACAGGCACATATGCACACATGCGCACAGGCACATATACACACATGCACACAGGCGCACATGCACACAAGTGCACAAGCACACAGGCGCACAAGCACACAGGCACACAAGCACACAGGCACACAGGCACACAAGCACACAGGCACACTCCTCAGTACAGCAGATACAAACACAGACACACATGCAATCCAACACATACACAATACTGTTTTAGGGTGGGTGACAGTATCACAAGGAAAAACATCACTGCACACATGTCAGCATGCAGATTATGTGTTGCACAGGAACATGCAGTGCAAGTGAAGACAGCCCTTGTTAATAACAGTATACGTGTACTTGATGCTTGTGTGTAGTTGTTCAGTGATTGTCTCCACCATGGGACACAATGTGTACAAGGACATAACAATGTTGTGCAAGTGTTACAAGCTGTGGGTGCATATATTTGCACACACACACACACACACACACACACAAAACACATGACGGTGCTACGCAATGACTGCTATGTGTACTTTTGTGGTCGGCGGGACTGGATGTGGTGTAGTAACGTGAGCCATGATCAACATGCTTCTTGTAGTCAGTCAACAATAATAATGTGTGCCAGACAGGCAGCTAGCATGCTGTACCTGATGTGCAGTAACATGACTACATCCACAATTACACAGCCACTTGTTACATGGGTTTGTAAGGTGGCCAATAGTGAGCATTGCCTAACATGAATGTATTATTTGTTCAAGACTGTTGCACAAAGACACGATAGGCCTCTACCCCTCAGGTATATTATGTGTGCTGCATAGATGATAAGTGGGATACTGAAGGGTGGCCATACAACAGATGTCATAATTGGACATGTGTAGCAGGCTAAGGTGTAGTGTGCATGCCAAACATGTGTGTGTTGTGTACATGTGTATCAGGTATGCCTATTCAATGTCCAGTACTGTGTTGCCACACATGTGTGTCTTGCTCTGTGTATTGCATGTGAGTGGGGCAGCTATTGAAAATAATGGGATATGCATAGTCTCACAGCAAACATGCACAGCATGCATTATGCGTAGGTGTTTTACATGTGCACAGACTACACCTCCATATGACATGCACATGTCATTAGCAATACTATTGTTATTACACACTCACCAGCATGGATTGGCTGCCTTGCTGTCACTCCAGAGGGACCTGCAAAAATATGACAGTGATTGCTAGTGGCCACAACTGTGCCATTGATACTGTGAGTATGATAAAGTACAGTAGTACAACAGGTGGCTTTCATAGGTGCACAGATTATGCTCAGAATATCAATCTTGCAAAAGAATAGGCAGGTTAACAGCTACAGAAACAGTACACATGTCACACACGCATAAACTACCAGTACAGAGATCAGTCAACTACAGATATGGCATGTTACCTGCAAGCTCCATTTCAACATGCTGGGTGGCACCGGCCTCCATGATGACACATGTTTGTGGATGTTGCTGTTGTTGGCCTGGAGCCACAACACTTAGGAGGTGCTCCTCCACACTGGTGAGTGGGGGGTGGATAGGTACCCCACCGCTTGTGGCAAGCTGTTGTCTGTGGATATCAGATGCACGCTGCCGGACAAGTCTAATTAAATCACTGCAGTGATGGCGTACCTGCTCATATGTCCGTTTATGCATGCCTATGGCATTTACCTGATGGACCAGATCTTGCCACAGTGGAGCCCTCTCATGCTGGTTCTGGCTTGTCCTGGAAAACAGCACACAGTAATTCTGCACCAGGCTCTGGTGGATCTCCTGATCCTGTGCTGCTGTATAAGGTGGGTTTTGCTGATGCACCATCACCCTAAAAAGGAAAAGAAAAATATGTGAGCAAGTCATGTGGCACACTTAATATTCTAATGTACTGATGTCACTTAACTGCTATATATAGCATCTGTCTATCAGGGGATACACATGTTCGATACCACATATCAGTGCTCAGCCCACAACTGTCTGACAGTGCCTGCCACACTCCATGCAACAAACTAGTATACACAAGCACTCGGCACACTGTGTGGGATACAATACACAACCTCACAGTGGGGGTATGTATCAAGCTAATGGATGAAGAATATTGTCATCCCGTGCAATGAATGCAATGCAAATTTACAGTTTCAACGGTAATCCACCCTAGTCTTTGATGCCATACCCCTACCTGACATATGTGCACAGTTGTTACTATAGCCAGCATACTGCTGTCACAGAGTATACATGCTGCCAGGTACACACACATACCCTGTAACACACATGTGATTGCGGCCATGGTACAGGCATCATTACACACACATTACACATACATACAACACACAAATGTATGACAACACAGGTGAGCATTAACTGTGTACCTTATAGTACTGTGTGCCCCTGCTTACAGATACCTATGCGTGAGGTATGTAATCTGTGCAGACTACAGGAAAAACACCAGACAGTGTTACCAGGGAATGTGAACATACACCATACTGTAGTGTTTAGGCCTACAACATCAGGTAGTACAACAGTTCATATGTGAGCTTGTTCAACAGCAGTACCACTTACGGAGCATACATGTATTGCTTCTGCCTATGATGGGACACCGCAGTCGTACACAGGGAAGTACGGCACAACATATGCCAATCTACTATGTTTGCATCCCAATAACTGACACATCTTTCTCTGGCCTCACACCAAGGACACCAACTACCACGAAAGACACAAACTCACAATAAGCTATCACACCTTTACAGACCTTGCACACAATCAGTATCACACTCATTCAACATCACATAGCTGGTATTGCACTGAGTACATGTGTGTGTGCATTGTGTCATAGGTAGGTACTATGCTATTGGCCCTGGGGCTAGGGCAGCCTAGCCATATGCTACCCTGCCCTTTGGTACACATGTAATGTGATTTTACTTGCTCCTGTGAAACGGTTACACAGATGTGACTCACAGGGCATATTACCTATCTCCATAACATTCATCAGGGGTATGTATGACATCTACTAACCTCTGTGTAGGAAGTATGCAAGGCACTCTAGCTGTGGTTTTGAGAGTCAGTCTGCATAGGGAATGTGTTTGAGGGCATTATCAGTCTTTGTTAGGTATGTCTGTTGCCTTTCCACTTGCTGTAGTTCTCATGGGAGGTACATACTGCATAGGACATTGTGAGGTGCAGAGGGGTACACTGACTTACATTTCCCTATCTGACACACCTTTTGTGATGATATGTACCATGTACAGGGATTACAAGACTAGTGTGCCACTGTAGATATCAAAGGGGAGGCTATTGTACACCTGTGTCCCATGTTCCCTTCTGACATCTCCAGTGGTAGGCGGGCAACCACCTATGTGGTAGTTAGTCGGTAACATGTTTTGGAATGGGGTATGGTACTGCAGTATCAACAATGGTGTTCAGTCCATGCTTTGGTCACCAGGCATCTGTTGCAGTACATCTGCACCCATGTCCCCCTCTCTCACTCTCTCTTCATATATATATATATATATATATACATACATATACATTTACATATAAATATATATATATATCAATATATACATATATATATATATATATATATATATATATACACATCTACATATCTGTATATATATATATATATATATATATATATATATATACACACCACTATATATAACCATATATATATATATATATATATATATATATATATATATATATATATATACACATATCTATAGACATTTCATATCTATCTGTATATATGTATGTATCTACATATATATCTATATATGTATGTATCTATTATATCTATATGTATATACATATTCTATCTATCTATCTATCTATATATCTCTATCTGTACATACCTCTCAATCTATGTATATATATATATATATATATATATATATATATATATATATATATATATATATATATATATATATATGTATATATATATATATATATATATATATATATATATATATATATATATATATATATATATATATATATATATATATATATATATATATATATATATATATGTATATATCAATATATAGATATATATATATATATATATATGTGTATATATATCTATATATATATATATATATATATATATATATATATATATATATATATATATATATATATATATATACACACACACTTCTAAACATCCATTGCTGTACATATACATGCACATGTAGGCACATAGACTGCCCACCTTTCATGGTGGGAATATCACTTCTGAAACAGTTCTGAGACATACCATTCTGTAATGATATTGTACAGTGTTGTGCATAATGCATTATGCTGTCCTCAGGCCGTATAGCTATAGCAGGCCTCACTGGCTCAGTCCCACAGAAGTTCACCACCACATGACATATACCTGCACTGCATGCTGTTTTCAATACCACACACTACAACCTACATTGATTTGTGCACATAGTAACTTCAACTACATATGTATGTCCAGCTTTCACTAGCAGTTGCAGTATGTCCCTTGCCCTATGCACATCTGCATATACATATAGATACAGACTGCTAACACATATGGAGGGTTCACAGTATGTACATTATTAGATTATGTAGTTTACATTACCTTTGTCTCTGACAGCTTTTTTCTGCTGGCTTGCTGGCTTTTTATTTTTTTTTTTGTTCTCTCTCTCTCTCTATATATATATATATATATATATATATATATATATATATATATATATATATATATTTATATATATATATATCTCCCTCCAGTTGCTGCAATGATATTATTGCATGTGTGGACTGGCAGTACAGGCTGCTATTGTAGGTATCTGCACATGTGCATGTGATGGCCTCTGCACCGATTGGTGGCCAGCATTTAGTAATTGCATGAAGCCTGCTGTGTGGTAATTGCAGTTCTCACTGTGATTTCAGGACACTGATATAAAATGATAGGTTAGGTAGGCATAGGTCTTTCAGTTTTGCAATGTGGGGACCATGCTGGTTTGCTGTGGACACTGTTGTGTGAGTCAGAAGGTTGGTATATCTCTCATATCTAACGCTGTGTTGTACCCACTGAAATGCATGTTGTAGCTTCTTCCAGTTCACTCTTCTTAGTGTGTATGTTAACTCACACCTGCTAATGCTAACACTGTTTACATGGGAGTATGTACTTACCTGTGGGATTTGAGGATTAACTGGCATACAGCAGTAGTTCTTGCAATGTGTTGCTATGGCTTTTGTATTTTCCCTTTACATTCACTCCTTGAATACCTGATATTTGTCTTTACTGGAATGTGTTGCTATGGCTTTCCTATTTTCCATTTACATTCACTCCTTGTAATGCATGATATATTTCTTTCAGCACTAAGTTCTTATATGTTTGCTGTGGCTTGGTGGCACTTCATGCAGTCTGGTGTGCCTAAGGTCTGGGGTTTGACACTTACAGGGATATTTTATTTTGCTGCTGAGCAGTACTAGGGCCTTGTCATACAGAGTGAATAAGGCACTTTTAAACAGTTGTAAGCAGGAAGTCAGTGGGGACACCAGCAGTCTGGGTGTAGGGAAGGTCCATAGCTGCACATTTCTTTATCTGCAATAGCTGTACATATGTTTGACATTTGCTGTGACATTTGAAACCTTCCACCCCTGAGAGAGGGGTGAGGACAACTAAGTATATTGTACTAACAATTATGAATATCAGGCACATGCAGTGCTTGTGAACTGTTATACTGTCATTTGTATGTTAGATGGCTGCATCCTTTGATATTTCTGTGTTGTACTCCTACATAAGGGCATGCTTGTGGAAGTAATTCTACAGCTATTCGCAGAGTATGTAAAAGCAGACAGGCTGATATGCCTGTGTGTTTCTGACACTTACAGGCCTCAGATACTCTCAGGTATATATTTGACCAGCCTCAGAAAAAGGTACATATCAGTGGGATACACCCGTGATATATTTCAGATATTCTGCAGTTGTGACTGTGGGGTATTTTGAGCATATGTATTACTACACCATTTCTGACATGCAAGTAGTGTCTGCTTTAACTTATTGACAGTTACCATTACGTGGGATTCTCCACCTTTCTGCCTACTGTTAGTACATTTCACAGGGAGTCAGTGGGGCACAGGTAACAGTTGTTTCCAAATCAGGGAAATTCCTGTAATTCAGTCACAGTTGGGAGGTCTGGCCTCATACCTATTCAAATATGGCGGTGTTTATCCTGCTCTGATACTGTGTTGGGTTTGTAAGGTGCTACAGTAACATTATTACCTACTAGCATGGCTGTTTCTCTTCTCACACTAATATAATGCAATTTCACAAGAATTGCCAGTAAAGATACACAGAACAAGCTTTGTGTAATGGCCTTCCTATTTTCCCTTTACATTCACTCCTTGTATTTCATGATATATTACTTTCAGCACCAAGTTCTTGTATATCTGCTTTGGCTCAGTGGTAATTCATGCAGACTAGTGTTTCCAAGGTTCGGCGTTCGAGACTGAGAGGGATATTTTATTTTGCTGATGAGCAGACTACAGGCCTTGTCATACAGAGTGACTAAGGCACTTTTAAGTAGTTGTAAGTGGGTTTGCGTGAGTTTTCGTGACACTTAGCTACGCTTAGCTATGCGCACACAAGCGCACACCTGCTGAATACTGCTTAAAAGTGCTTACTCTTGCTAACACCCGCGCTGATTTCTTTTAATGACAAGAAAATGGGGAAATAGGAAAGTGGTGAAAAAGGGGGCACAAAGAGGGAAAGACAGTAGGGAAACCAGCTCGGGATGTGCAGGATGGGTGTAGGGAAGGTCCATAGCTGCCCATTTCTTTATCAGCAACAGCTGTGCATATGTTTGAAATTTGGTGTGAAATTTGAAACCTTCCACCCTTGAGAGAGGGGTGAGGACAACAAAATATGTTGTACTGCCAATTAGAATTATCAGTTTACATGTCCAGCGGACATGTGTGCGAATTGGGCAGCTATGTATGGGGCGTAATTTTTTTGTGGGAACAGAGTGCCCTTTTTTATTTTTTTTTTCAGGTGAGAGTGGAATGTGAGGTACAGGAAGTATGTATATTTGGGGAGGTAGGTTGGGGAGGTTAACAGACAAGACAAACAAGATGCATACAGGGGCGGAGTATGACACATGTGGGGGGTAAACACAATTGACGGGGACGGATGTTTGGATATCGCGAGCCCATGAGCCCACAGATGGCAACAGTGGAACTGAGATCCCCACCCATGGGCAGTTACCACTGAGTCTTCACAGCCCAGGCCAGGGCTGTGCTAGGGGATGGATAGGACGGGCAGGCACACCCGTGAGTTGCGCCACTCTCGCCTTGCGCTGGCGTAGGGGATCAGTCACAGAATGCCTGATTTCACTACGCACCACAGACCGGACCCTATGGAGGGTTAGTGGAGGCTCTCCTCCGGCCACGCTTGCAGATGGGGATGAGCCCCATTCCCTGCAGCACTTCCACCTGAAGGTGGTACAGGGCCACCGGAGGAGGAGGTCCCGGCCTGGGCACTGGTGCCAGGTGCACTCACCAGCTGAGGTGGGAGAGGTGGGTCTGCTGGAACCCGCCTTCCCTGTTGTCTTATGTTTAGCAGTATTTTATGGCATTTTGGGTTAGTAACAAACAACACCATTCAAAATTAGTTGTAACAGCATGCATCATTATTCCCATTAACCAAACACCTATGAATTCTGAACATTGAGCAGCATGCATAACACATGCATATTTAGAGCAACAGTGCACATTCCAACAGCATGCAGGGTTGATTGGTGGCAACAGGCCATCAGGTTTGGATATGTGAACAGGGCACATGCATCAACGTACATGCAGATATGTATGAACCAACAGGACAAATGTCCATGGGAATTAATTGTGAATACACATACCCAGTTTGGTGTGGAATGGCATAATTTGGGAAAATAGGGTAGGGTGGAGAAATGTTACATTAACAACTTACACTACCTATACATATACTGTACATTCCTAGTAGATGCAGATATATATCCCCTACATGTATTAGTACAGTTTCCTGTATGTAACCTTAGGAATGTTGGCGATGGGGATGTTACTGCTACATTAATATACATTCCATTTTTATTCATATATGTTCATATCTGGCTGTGTTCAGGTACAGCATCCTGCTACATTTGATTTATATTGGTCTAGACAACTGTGGATGTTCAGCATTTCATACAACCATACTATCTCCATAATGCAAGGGTTCAGAAACATAATATTATGTAGTGACTGCAGTATACCTTTATTCCAGACTTATTACAGCTTTCTTGGTAGCTTCAAACTGTCTTTCTCACACTCTCTTACTTATTTTATATTTACATTTCAGATTGGTACTTAATTCTAGGCTTTATTAACATTTATTACTGGGTTACAACAATCCTTTCCATCTGACTCACTTATTTCATATGGCAGAATTTACAAGGATGTATTCGACACTTGTCTATCCTTTGTTGATTGATTACCACTCATTTTCAGGCTGAAGAAGTTATCTGATATTACAATACAGGTGGAAACTCTATTTGAGACTTGTTTAATCTTTATTACTGGATTGCCATACACTCTTTTCCAGGCTGCATCACTTATCTAATCTTACAATACTAGCAGAATCTTTATTCTAGGCTTATTTCACCTTTATTACTGGGTTACAACAATGAACTCTTTTACAATCTCTCTCACTTATATTCGATAACAATACCAGCTAAATAATTACTAACCTGCCTGGTGGCGCAAACTCAGCAGCCTATTAGCATAGGCTCACTGATTCACAGAATGGACACCTGCAGCTGTAATACAAATGAAGGAATATTGGAACATACTTCTCCATACTATAGGCTAGGATAGCATTTCTTACATACGTAATTACATGGATTTTTACTCAGTAGTGGGGCATTGGGCATTTGGCGGGCCTCCTGGATCCAACGGTTCAGTTGGTCCTCCTTATGTCGCTTCAGATCTGCATGGTGGTGACGGACCTGTTCACCAGTCCTTGGAATGCCTGTGGCACTGGTGAGATCATGTGCCAACCGGTTCCATGCCTCTGCCTTATACGCACCCCATTGAACCTGGCCTTGCATGAGTTGTGCTTCATGATCATGGACTAGGAGCCAAACCATATATTTTGACTCCTCAACACCCCACCTTTGTGCTCTAAAGTGATTTCCCTCTCCTGCACCTGCCATCCTGACTGCAAATGGGTACCACAATCAGTTATGGTGTGTATTCCCGCCTATGTGGCTTATATATGCCGGTTTTCCTGCACTTATCTCTGATTGGCCATTTTGGATATTTATCAGCTTAAAGCAAACCTGCTTTGTCATGGTGCTATTTTAATTCATTCTTAAATATATGCTAATACTGTATTTCTCAGTACAACTGTCATGGCTTAGTGGTTCAGTACATTGACTATGGCGCACAGTATCCCGGGTTTGAACCTTGGCAATGCTTTTTTTTTTTACTACTGTCTAGACAGGCTAGGAGGTGTGTCAGTGTAAAGGCGGCTTTGATACAGCTTGCCCAATGTTGCCCTCCAGTTAGCTGGTTGGCGCGCTGCGCAGCTCCGCGCAAACGACTTATGCTGGGTAATGCGTTATTTAGCTATGAGCACTCATATTACGCTGGGTGAAGCGCTGCTGAGGTATGGGCACTCATATTAAGCTTGTTAAAGTGCAGCTCACCTCTGGGCACTCATATGCAGCTTATTATAGTGCTGCTCACCTACGGGCACTCAAATGCAGCTTGTTAAAGCGCTGCTCACCTACAGGAACTCATATATAGCTTGCTAAAGCATTGCTCAGCTATGGACAATTATAATCCTTTTTTATAAATTATTCTGTCGGATTTCTTCACAAATACATGGCCCATTTCATTACATTTTACTTAAATTATAGTTTTATATACATATATATATATATATATATATATATATATATATATATATATATATATGTCAGGGGATTGTTTCATACTTATTTAAATAAAAATGGTGAATGATGTTGTGGGGGCTCGAACCTTGACTACCTACTCTTTGGCCAACGCTATTGCTACTTGGCTTAATTTGCATATGTAAATCTTCTATGCTTTTCAATGTCTGCTAAATGTGGCTGAGAGAAGGGCATACCCGTGCACATGAGCGCAAATGCGGGCAAACATTTTTGAAATTATAAAAAAAAAATGAAACTGCTATTTTTACATTTTACATATTTTTCAGTAGGGTTTTGTCTCTGGGGATGTGTGGTGTTGTGTTCCTTGACATTTCTAAGGACTCGCTCATGGGTGTTTACTTTCAGGCCTCTGACTCTTCTGGGGGCATGTCCCTTTGCAGTACTCGGCATTGGGACACGCCCCATACTTTCCTACATGGACCGTGTTAGGCTAGGGTATAATTCGGCATGCCCTCATGAATATGCATGGCATGCTGACATCATACCATTCAACTGCAGCCTCCGGGTAAGAAATATTAAGCTCAATAAAAGGACAGATGGTGCTCATGCAAACTAATAAACTGTAAAAAAGCACCACAACCAGGCAAAAGCATGAACAATAAGATGAGTCCACACTCTTGAAGCACTTGAAAGCACGAGCAGTTTAATAAATACACACTAACGCACGTTGTAAAACAGAACACTTTCATCTTTAACTTCATCAGAAAATGAACTATAATCACCATAATGTCATATATATATATATATATATATATATATATATATATATATATACACACCCACATTTAAAACCATTTAAAAACCACCAATCACAGTGAGAGAACCATTTGAATTGATTAAAACACACATTAAAAATACCATCTTAAATATTTATAAACATTAGTCAATGTAATATATAAATATTGTAGAACTTCCACAACCCTAAAATCTCTAAAAAAGTAAATAAATATCAATCAAATGAGGAATAATAACTAATATAATGTATTTAAAACCTAGCAGAATGAAAAATAAAGTTATATCCCCCTCCAGTGGTGAACCTTGAAATAGCATTAAAATACAATTTAAAATACTGAATAAAATATTCAGCACATAACGCAAGCACTCAGGTCACTCCAAAACAAATACAAATATGATTCAGTCATTGTACATGCTGGTGTGAATGCCTGAGATGTCCCTCCCTGGACTACATGAAAAGAGACATAGAGGAGCTCTCTGATCATGTAGCCCAGGCTGGTATGACCCTGACCTTGAGCAGCATTTTACCCTCACCTAGAGTGATGCCACAGTACAAAGACAAAATGATCGATTTTAACAATTGGCTAAAATTTTGGTGTCATTCAAAGGGGATCCAGTGTCTTTCAGCCTGGGATGACATGCTCGACAAGCCACGTTGCTTCGCTAGGGACAGCTTGCACCTGTCACCACTGGGCTTTCGGATATTGGCAAAGGCTCTTGCCACCCCCATAGTGCCTTTTTTAGGCAAGGCTCAAAAGTCAAACCCACCCACATAGACAGCACAAGGAACAAGAAACTAAGGGTAATGCTGCTAAATGCCAGAATTCTTAACCTCAAAATGCATGCACTCGAAGCTCTCCTAAGTATGGAGAACATCAATATCTGTGCAGTGACAGAAACCTGGTTCAAGGCTCCAGAGAGCACCCCAGCACTACCAGGCTATACCTCATATCATGCTTTTCAGCCCCAAAACCTGGACCGAACCACAAAAGGAGGGGGAGTTTCCATATTTATCAAGGATATCCACACCTCCAGGTTAGCGGCATTGCACAAAGTATCGGAGACCATCCATGTGCAACTAAAAGTGGGCAAGACTGCTTTTCAGTTTATAGCATCCTACAGACCACCCTCTCAAAGTCAGGAATCCCATTCGGCTTTCCTGAAAACATTGGAGAACATGAAGATCTCTCCGAACACCATTATATTGGGCGACCTCAGCTACCAAACATTGACTGGAAGCACTAACCAAGCCCCAGCACCTTAGCCCAAAGATTCCTGGAAATTATAAACTCAAATGCTATGGAACAACTAGTCACCACTCCCACAAGAGGGGACAACATACTAAACCTGATCATTACCAACATGGGGACTCTATGCTCCACACCAGAAGTATATCCCTCATTGGTAAGATCAGACCATAAATTAATTTCACTGGATGTCCACATCCCGACCCCACCCCCAGCCCAGAAAACCACTGTGAAAAACTTCTCAAAAGCGAACTTCTCACTTCTCAAAACCGAAGTGGAATCCTTCAAGGCCCCAGGGCCAGTGGAAACTACAGCCCAAACTGCAGAATCCTATATAAATGCATTCTACGGACATCTCCAGGAATGCATGGATCATGCTATCCCAAACAAAACCAAGACCCAATCATCCAAAGGCAGGTGTCCAGTCTGGTGGACCCCTGCCATAAATAAACTGTACAACAGAAGGAGGAAGCTACTACATGGTAGAGCAAAATCCCTAATAGGGAAGGCATCTCTGATCAGTACTAGCAAAAAATTACGATTCCTCATAAAATCCTCCAAGGTCAGCTTCGAGAGAAAAATTGCACAGGACACCAAAGACAATCATAAGGCTTTTTTCAGTTATGTTAGAAACCTGGGATGCAACTCCCAGACCTGTTCTGAGTTGATTCTAAATGACAAAAAATACACTGAACCCACAGACATCACCAATATCCTGGCAGACAGGTTCAGTGCAAACTTCTCCACCCCCTCCCCCCAAAAGAGCAAGTATCTATACCGGCATAGGGCTGCCTCCCAAACATCTCAGATGCTCAGGTGAAGGCTGCCCTCTCCAAAGCAAAAAACACTGCTTCCATGGGACCAGATGGCGTCCCAGGTTGCGTCCTACATGAACTACAAGAGGAACTAATCCCTCAAATAAAACAGCTATACAATCTCAGCCTCACTACAGGATATGTGCCCACAGAATGGCGTACAGCAACAGTGGTCCCACTCCACAAAGGTGGAGCCTCTACGGACCCTGGAAACTATCGCCCCATAAGCCTGACTAGCTTAGTCTGCAAGGCTATGGAGAGGATCATCATGGAGCTCATAAACAAAGACATTGGGGACCTACAGACACTAGATCCTACCCAGTTCGGCTTTGTCAAGGGCAGATCCTGCCTTTTGAACCTGGTTGACTTCTTTGAAACAGTCACCAAAGCCATAGATGAAGGGAAGGTAGTCCACACAGCCTATCTGGACCTTGCAAAGGCATTTGACACAATACCCCACTCGGGCATCATAGATAAGCTATCCAGCTTAAATATAAACCCCTATGTCACAAGATGGGTCACAAACTGGCTCAAAGACAGAACCCACAGAGTGAGAGTTGCTGGAGCCATGTCAGACTCGAAACCGGTCACAAGTGGCGTCCCACAGGGTTCTGTCCTGGGACCACTCTTGTTCGGTATATACTTTTCCGAGGTACAGGCAAACATGGGAGGACTATGGCTCACCAAGTTCACAGACGACTGCAAACTGGGCGCCATAATCAACTCTCCAGCTGACACAAACATCCTTCAAAAAGGTCTCACAGAGACAGATAACTTGGTCAGCGCCATGGTTTAAAGCTAAATGCCAAAAAATGTATAGTCATACCCTTTGGCAAAAACAATGTGCCCACAAATTACCACATAGGCGGAAACCCATTAAGTACAGAGAAAGTTATTAGGGACCTGGGGACCCAAGTTGATAGCAATCTCTCCTTTGAAAACCACATTGCCAAAGTGGTTAGAAAGACCTTCTACATAGCCCACCTCATCACGAAGGGTTTCACATCTAGATCAAGAGAGGTAATTGTGCCCCTTTATTCATCCCTCATCAGGCCCATCATAGAATACAATGCCCCTTTTGGGATGTACCTTACCCGACACCTGCAGCAATTAGAAAGACCCCAAAAGTATCTCACCAAGAGGATCAAGGGTCTCAAACAGATGCCATATACTGCTCGGTTAAAAAAACTCCAGCTCTACTCAGTTGCATACCGCCTACTTCGAGGCGATCTATGCCTGACATACAAAGCTATGTCAAATCCAGAATTAATGGACATGCTCCACCTCAGTAAATCTAAATCCCTTAGAGCCACACACCCGAGGGACTTGAACCTCAGCACAGAAATAAATAGAACTTGCTGGAGGGACAGGTTCATAACCCAGAGGCTCCCTTCGCTCTGGAATAGAATTCCAGTTCATGTGAGGCAGAGCACCTCACTGAATCTCTTCAAGAAGAATCTCGATAAGTGGATGGGGGATCGTAGGTTTGTCCCAGGGATTACTCCCGTGTCACTATTAGACAGAGGCACAGTAAACTAAACCTTAAAAAGGGCACAGTATACTCAAATCAAGGGGTGGCGTAAGCCATACAGAATCGGGCTAGGCTTATAATTGACCCAGGGCAGATAGCCTAGTATGAACCTATGAACCTATGAACCTATAAGCTTCTTAAAACCAAGTTGATGTTGTTTATCACAAACTAAAAGACTTGTTAATTCTATTTATACAGGTGCTCAAACAAAAAATTGATCCCCTTTAAAGCTTAGCAGCTCTTAATTTAAGTACAGGTGCTAGGGATAACATTTCATTAAGCCCTGGGTTTTTACCTCAATCCAACACTAGCTGCCAGTATAACTCTCTGTATTCGACTAGTGTTTCCCACATACCACCCCTAGGATTCATTGTAACAACCTCAAGTATAAAAAATTGAAAACCAAGGGTTTTACAGTTGGTAGTATGCTTGTATAATGCATTCCTTTCATCCTTTGTTTTGATTTCATATAAGTGTTCGTATATTCTCTGCTTCAGTTTCCTTTCACTTTTACCTATATAAAAAGATTCACATTCTTTACATGTTGCAATACAAATAATACCTTTCGTATTACAATTAGCATAGGAATTTAATGTTAATTTCTTTTTCCTAGCCTGCAAACATATGTGGTCTCCAACTGATAAAAATGAACAATAACTACAACTACCACACTTGTATAAGCCTTTCTTTGCCTTTTTACTATTTTGCGTACTGCCCCTGTTTAAACCCCTCTCTAATATATTCTTAATGGTGTTACCTTTTGCCTGGTTGTAGTGCTTTTTTACAGTTTATTAAGACATATTAAGTCTTACACGGAGGTTTCGTGAATCCGGCCCTTTATCATTATAAAAAAAAAATATCCATGCCCAACAGTTACAGCCACTTTATCATTGTCTGTGTAGACATAACATGTCTAACTGTGATAAAAATGGCCACAATAAAGTATTCCAATTTGTTTTATAGAAATGTACTCTAGTTCTGCAAAGACAGACTAATCTCATTTTGTCTTTATCAGATCAGCAGGCAGAGTCGGTCATTTTTAAACACAAACTTCTTCAAACCCATCAATTATAGCTATAATGTCGACTACATCCTTCTCAAATGTCTATGTCACAAAAATTCTGATCTGTACTAAATTCACATATGGTAATATTACACTTTCCCTCCTATCTACTACTGTAAAAATTTAACAGATTATATTTCTTAACAACCTACATTCACATAGTCATCATTCTGCCTCATCATATCACAGTTTACTTAATTTCAACCCAAATATCTATCTTTGTCTCCTCTTGTTTTAATTTGTGTTTCTGTTTGCTACAACCTTGAACAAATACACAGGTAATCTCTTATCTTCTTCTTCTTCCTATAGTCACAAATGGTATGATACAAGGTTAGCATTAGTCATCTGTTACACTTAATTACGTATGGAAATATATATATATGTATATATATATATATATATATATATATATATATATATATATATATATATATATAAAACCAAGATATTATAGACAATGCGCAATATGAAAATATACTGTATATTGTTCATGTATGTGAATGTTGGAGCTTTTCTCCCTGAGCCTCATCTGAAACAAGGTATTTATCCCATATGGACTTTCCCTGGACAACAAAGAAAAATAAATGTGTATTAATTAATTAATTAATTAATAATTACTCGAAGCATATATTTCAAATTTGTTTCACACAAACACACACTAGCCAAAGTAATCCAACTTAATTCATACACACACACACACACACACACACACACACACACACACACACACTAGTCCCTCAAAGCCAAATTAAAAACAGAGGTACTTTCATCCATGCAGATCCCCCACACACCATCAACAGTTGCAGCCACTTTGTTGACTCTGTACTTTATTGGTAGCTTTGGATGAACTATGTGAAACTGTATTAATGTCATTGACATTATACAATAAGATCCAGCCATGTATGGTGCAGTTTAAATAGAGAAGTATTTATGAGATCATAGGAAGTATTAACCACCTGATAATATATGCTAAATCAATATGCAAAATATTTCCTTAGTAATTTGAATAATCCCAGATTAAAGAGGTCTATTACTAATTCTGAGGTTGTTACTGGCAAACAACTTTTCATTCCAGTGTTTCATCTAAAAATGCAATGCCGGATGTCTTTGAAGAATAAATTGTCTATGTTGAATTAAAAAAAATAGTGTGCTGTTGATATTAGTTCCTAGGTTCATGCCAAAACCTTTCCTGAACTAGATCAACTATGCAGTAGGAAATGTGTGGCAAACAATGAAAACAGGTTCATAGTTAGTAGGCATGGAGTCCTGGAGACCATTAAGGATCCTGGCCCAAATTCCCAATTGCTCCAAAGCATTGTCAGGTTAAGTGAATTGCTTAATGTCACACAGTGGGTAAATGAAAGAGGAAAGATTCAAACCCTGCATCCTTGCCACAAGATGCAGCTCATTAACAAGCTGGAGCTTCAGTCCTGTACTTTAACTGCCAGATTAACAGCTTTGCAGAAATCATTTACAATCCAGTCTTGTAGAGAAGACTGTATTGGTGTAATATGCAACAATGACTATATAATCAATGCTGAAGAAAAGATGGTTCTGATCATCACTCTGAATAATGCAGACTATATGGCCTGACAAATATCAGACCCTTTGTATTTGTTGAAAGCTGTACAGAATGTACTTCAAAAATATATTACTAGAATGCAACATGTTTAAACTACTAACATGCAACATCTTTAGGCTATTTTAAACAATACAGGTATTTTGGATTTATTCATTCTTTAGTGCAGTGAATAAAGCAAAACAATTACTGTCAATATAAATGATGTAGAAGTAGGCTTTTTTCAACAACCCCCAAGTCATACAAAAATCTGAAATGTTATTGCATATATCAAGCATAACCACAAATGATCCACACAGCTGGAACTCCCCTTTCAGGAAATTAGAAAGACCATCACAAAAGAATACAAGTTAATAAAACAATTTAATAAATCAAGGCAGCACAAAATGTTTTTATCCTTTACAAAATTATAAGACTTCATCAGAACCTTGGGTCAAGAGCTTGTAGGTTGCCTCTGTCCTTATTTGTTAATTCCATAATGATCAGAACATGTAATGAGGTCCTATAATTTGGTAAATGATGAAAATATGAAACTTCATGTGCTGTTTTGGCTTATTAAAGTGTTTTATTGACTAGTACTCTTTGATTATTTACAATCATTGGTTTGTTTTCTGGCTCTGCACAGCAGCCATACTTTGAGATTTTTATATATCAAGTTTACTCTTTTATTGGTGGAGAAGAGCTTACAGATAGGACACCTACATCTCATTTTTGACCTACCTGTGATTTCTCTGTTGGAGTAACAGATAGCTCTAAATCACTTAAAAGGTTAAAAGACCAGTAGGGTTTGCATCAACTTGTATTTTGTGAACCAGAAAAAATGTAATGACTGATCGCAATGTTGTGTTCTCCTATGAAAAGTTGGGTCTGGCAGTTGGATTAAGACTCTTACCTACTGTATTTAAGAAACAGTGTTTGACTCTGAACAAGTCCCATAACTTAGGGGGCATTTTACATACACACAAACACACACTAATGGGAGCTGCAAGCAGTCATAACTCCATCTTCTGTTCACGGTGTAATAGTGCTTCACTCAAATTATGTGCACTAATTCCTGGAGTTATTTATATGCTCTGCCTGCCGGCTTTCATTGGTTCATGGGTTCATAGGTTCATAGGTTGCTACTAGGCTATCAGCCCTAGGGCCTATGCAAGCCTAGCCATAACAATTCCCTGGATATTTCTTCCCACAATATTTACTTCTCCAGGCCCCTGTCTAGCAGGGCGACTGACATGATCCCCGGGGTGAATTTGGCTCATGCTTTGAGCCAAAGAGACTGTATACAGAGCAGGAAATCTTCTGAACACTAGATGAAAGCAACAGGGAAGGAATAATTGAACATTGCTTTTTTTTTTTTCTTTACAATTTTTTTTAAATGAATGTTGTATGGCTGGGTCTCTTAGCCAGAACCAGGGCTCAAGCAGCTGTTTATATAACTTTATGCTGAATTTGTCCTTGTCTGTCACAGCCATTGTACTGATCACCCAGGAGACCACCCCACCACTAAAGAAACTGAGTAAAAATGATAACATCCAATCTAATCATGTCGATTTTGAAAATAGGTCTGCCACAATAAATGGGCTCAGTCCGACTGGGTTAAATGTTGCCTTCCAACTCACAGGAGACACATTTAAAGCATGTGTTGAACACAGAAGATACTGAAGATAAGTGTTATCAAAAAGTAAAAGAGAGAAAGATGGTAGCTAGGACTGATATGTCCTGTGAAATGCAAGGAAGGAAATTTCATGAATGGTTAAATTCAAGTAAAATGTTTGATTTAGACATATGTTTAAGCTTGTGTTAGAAGCAGAAGTACTCAGAAAAAGTGAAATGATGCGTATTTTGGTAGTTGGATAATTCAAATAGGGAATCCTAAGTAATTTTAGTAAATGCAGTTTTCAGCATAATCCTAAATGTACCGATAAGTTAGTTCTCTTATTTGAAAGACTGCTGGTATTTCTTGTGAAGGAAGTGCTATTTGATTCTTTAGAGAAGAATTATATTGGAGGAGGAAGGAAGGGAATTGATGTTGCTAGAAAGGAGTGTATATAAAATGGCAGAATGGACATGTGAACAAACATGTAATACACACTGAGACTAATGAAGGAGGGGGTCATACAAAAGGGGAGTCAAAATGAAGAGGTACAGACATAAAGCAAAATACTGATTGTGGACAGGACTGGAAAACAAACAGGGGAGGGTGAGTGTCACAAAAGGAAGGAGAACACCATGATGGGGGATAAGATGGAGTAAGGCTGCCTATCAAGCTGTCCCATCCTTGACTGACATCATAGGCAGTCTCCACAACTTGATTGATACTGATGAATGGGGCTGGCTAGCCACACATTTCTTCCAGTTTTAAGAGAATGTGGTCGTAGGTGCCTATCTAGATATCAAGCTGCCAGTCCACCTCATTCCTGGCCATCTGCTGCATCTCCCAAAAATTGACCATTAAACTTTTCTGTACCACTGCCCAGTGACCTGTCTATGCCATGGACTATCACAACAGTACAAAAGGCCATCCATGAGCCATACAGGTCACCTCCCACAGGGTGGTATTCATCACCCTGCAAACAAACTGAACTAGGGACTGTTAGGAACTCAACAGTTGGTGTCAGTATCATAGATAGGATGGGGTGAGAGAGAAAACTACCCTGGGCACAAAGTGTTAGGGGGCATGATAGGCCATCCATCATTTCAATCGATCTTTAGTGCAATACCATCTTTTAAGAGATGATATTGCATTTGTGGTCAAACCTGAGTGCTGTAGCACTCTTTGTGTGGTTTAACAATAGCAACTGCTTCTTACATTGTAGTAAGCAGTTTGCTACAGTTTAAAATATTTTTTGAAACCAAAACCTAAGTGCTCTGTGCATGGTATAAACTGTATCAAGTGCTTGCTACATTTTTAGCAAACAATTTGCTGCAATTTAAAAGAGAAAATATTTGTTTGTTATTTTTCCTTTAGACTAAAACTTGTGTGCTGGAAAGGCAGGGTATTGTGTATTGTTCATCTGACCACCTGGTTGGTGTGCCAGTAAAAAGAATGGCTTAACAACATTTGTTTTTTTTCTTTTCTTCACCTGAAGAGCAGGGAGGGGGCTACTGTTCTGGTTGGTGTGATAATCACTGCTGCATCACTTCCTGTTCCATGGTCAGTACAGAAATAAATGAGCATTTAAGTGGAGTAAAACAAAACAATAATGAATGATGATAAAAATAATATGACAGATAGATAGAGAAAAGAACACAAACATCAATGGTTATTGTGTTGTTGTACATTTTCTTACAACAGGCCCTGGAAGGCGAAAACAAAATAAACAACATAGTACTTAAATACAAGCTTGGTGAACAGTTATGTTAACATAGGGGATAACAAGGGGGATATGGCTGGCTGTGTCCCAAACACGGGGAATAACATGGGGGATGTGACTCGGTGTGCCCCACTTACCATGATGTAGGAATGTGGTGCAGATTACGGATGCTCACAAGTGTGTGTGTGTGTGTGTGTGTGTGTGTGTGTGTGTGTGTGTGTGTGTGTGTGTGTGTGTGTGTCTGTGGGTGTGTGTGTGTGTACGCGTGTTTGTGTATGTTTTGCAATGGACAATAAAGAAAAGAAAACATAAACAGAACAATGAAATGTTCAGCCTTGTGGAAATCAAGTCTATATGGATATGTCATTAACACCGTAATAAATGCAGGGATGTGTCACACAAACAAGCATTGTAGCATTGATAAAGTGTAAAACTGACAACGCAAATAAGTAAAGGGCAGGTAATTCCAACTGTAAGAGCTCAAATATAAAATAAGTCCCACTGCAGTGGTACATTGTTTTATTACAGCTACTTTCTGAATAATTGACACAGTCAATGACAGTGGCAAGGTTACAAAAATATTATGAAATAGTAACTGGACAAGGGCAATGAGCATGTATGCCATGGTAATCACACATCTACAAGGAAGTAAACAATGAAAATACTACAAAGGAGAAAATCCACTGCAATGGTACATCTAGGCTCAGTGCAGGTGCTAAGAAGATGGTGTACTAGGAATAACTGGCAAGGTAAACAAAGTAGCACATTTGCAAACACATTTTAAACCACATAGCAGTCCTACAAGTATCAGAGAAGTATACAATGGTTAGCTTTTAAACAGCAAAACAAAAGTGGGAGGGAGGTGGAGGAGTGATATATAGGTTTGGAGAAAATCGATTACACCTATCCCAACACCTAGAGAGTCTGACCTGCCTTTTCTGATAGGCAGGCCAGCTGATTTTGTATAATCTTCTCTTTTGCTGCAAAACATCTCCCACAAAAAAAAAAATAATAAATATATCAGTATCAGTGACACAACAGGCAGCATACTTGCTGTTGGGGCAGAAGGCTGTGGGTTTTATTCACACCCCACATTAAACGATTGCTGACATTACCATGTCACAAAAGAGGGGTGTTGAAATCCTGCATTTTTTATTCTTTGGATGAAACATTAAACCAAGATCTATTACCAGCTGTAACATGATGTTCTATAACAATATAAGAACAGCTATGAATGACAAATTGTGCTGTAATGTGATTTATATAGATTTAACTTCAACATTTGACAGGGTCGTGCACAAAACACTGATCAATATGTTAGTACAACTAGGTATTGATAAGATGGATAGCTGCATAGCTCACAAATAGGACATGGCAAGTATCACACACCAACTGGACAGGTGAAATCCTTGGTTACAGTTAAGATGTCCCACAGGGCTCTGTACTAGGCCCCTACTTGTTTAGATTGTATCTTTCAGACCTTACTTTTTCATCTGAGGTGTTCTACAGTCTATAGGCTGACAACCTGAAACTGGGTAAATTGATTACAAGTGTTACAGATAAGGCATGACTGCAAAATAATTTGACTAAATTGACCATTTGGGCACAGGAGAATAATATGTTGATAAATACATCAAAAACTAAGCATAATAAGATTTGGGAGACATAAACTGAAATGTGAATATTTAATACAGCACACAATGATTGAAACTATAGACTCATTCAAGGACTTGGGTATATGGGTAGATTCAGCTATGAGTTTTTCTAATCATATCAACTAATTGGCTAATAATAGTTAATGAACTATAGGTTGTATAAAAATATTTATAAAGTCTAGGAAATCAAACATAATGAAGTCATTGTTAGTTACATTAGACCCAAACTTGAGTATGGAATAACAATATGGAAACCCTACAGGAAAACAAGCATGAATAAACCGGAAAGAGTACAGTGGAAATATACTAAGGGCATCCATGGATGTGAAAATCTAAGTTATTATGAAAGACTAAAATATCTGAACTCATACAGCATCTTTTATAGATATCTAACAGGAGATTTTATTCAAATATATAGGGCATTTAGAGACAACTACCTCTGGGAATGTTTGGGGTTATCAAAAAGTACTAGAGAATCATCAGATAACCTATGTAGATGATACTATAGGAATGAGAATTGTACTGATTGGTTCTCTGACAGAGTAGCTGATGCTTGGAACAGACTACGAAATTACATTAAAGCAAGAACTACTTTAGATATTTTTAAGAACAGCCTGGACATTTATTATGGGAACAAGTGTTTTGGCATATTGGCAAGCTAGAAGGGCTTTAATACCTGTGCTTGAACCATTTGTATGTATGTATGTATGTATGTAAGGTCCCGTCTGCTTGAGTTGGTGGTAGCTCAGGTAGATGTAAAATATCTAGAACCAAATACAAAGCAATGCTCTGGAGGTAGAATGAAACTGATAACATACTGTCACGGGTGCAAACAGAAATGTTTATCAAAAATAAGATTTAGAGCTTTCATCCCTAACCTGGGACTTAATCAGAATACCAACTAACTTACATCACTTCCTTTTATGTCATCAGCTGATGGCACAGATAGATGTTTTTAATGAGCCTGTGCTATTAAAACCAGTATCAGTGTTACAAAATTTATACTCTCAACAGTTTAAATCAAATATATAATTCATAGGACCATAGCTTCATAGATTACTAGGCTAATGGCCCTAGAGCCCTTATAAGCCTAGCCATATTTATCTCGAGTTACCTCAATTGTCGGTAGTTAGGTGAGTGAAGTTTACAAAAGTAAAGGTCTATGGTAATTAATACTTGAGTTCCTCAGTCCAGGAGGGACATGGGCACCACCCTAGGAGTGAATTTGTGGTCACCCATCCATTGATCTAGATTGCGTTTGAAGAGGGTCAGGGAGGGGCTCTGTTTCATGTGAATTGGAAGCTTACTCTAGAGAAGTGGCAGTCTCTGGAAGATGTATCTATCTCTCTAACATGACCTGTTTATGTCAGAGGCTAGATTAATATCCCTGGATCAAGTGACCCTCCTGCAGTTTGATTCATGAATGTGTAGTGTTTCCATCTGCCCTGGTCAGAGACTGCCTTGTAAGTGAGGCACAGTTCACCCCTTAGCAATCTGTAGAAGACAGAATACAGTGACAGGGCTTTCAGTCTTTCCATGTAAGACTTGTTTTGTGTACCCTGTAATTTCTTGGTGAGAAACTTCTGTGGCCTCTCCAGTTGTTGCAGGTATCTTGGTGAGGTACATGCAAAAAGGAACATTGCAGTCAATTATTGGTCTGATGATGGCCAAGTATAATGGAATGATAACATTCTTATATCTGGATACAATGCCTTTACTTATAAAATTTGCCCAGATTGTGTACCACTGGGTCTATACTTAAGGGAGTACTGCCGATAATGTAATTAGCAGAGATGCCAGCTTTAAAAAAGGAATAATAATCCATTTTTTTGGATATAGCTTTAATCCATGACTTTGACACCAATCATTTGTCTGCATTAACTCTGTCTGCAGTATATTAACTACTTCATTCAAATTCAATATGTGAATAAGTAAATAGAAGCAATCACTTGAGTTAAAATTGTAATCACAGTGACTGAACAGTTGCACATTCTAAAACATATAAAAAAGTATATGAAAGCCATAAAAAATAATAACATTCCCTACTTTATCTATAAAAGTGTCATTTATAAAAAAACATGATGTCAGCATCTCAACATAATAATAAATACTCATCAAAAAGGGGGATGAAAAAATAATAATAATAAGTGCTCCCATAGAAAATAAGAGTTTGGCAGAATGCAGTTTTAACACAGGTTTTATTCGTACATCGTCATTCAAACTGGAGGGAGAGGTAGCATTCAACCTAAACTGACAAAGCAGTTCCTCGTATGCAAGTTTTATTTCCCATTCGCACCCTGGCATTAATTTCAACCTTTTCTACTATGGCAAATTTGAAATTCTTAAAAGCAGTATGTGTTAATTTGTGTTTAAAAAGAACATTAATGGGATTTGTTGTCCTAATGTTATACTAGTGCTCATGAATTCTTATTTTGAGTTGCCTATCAGTTTTTCCAATATAGAAACCAGCACAAGTTGAGCACTTTGCAATAGGCACCATACCACCAGTCCCACAATTAACCTTCTGTAAATGTATTTTGGTATTAAGGCCATTATCGAAACTTAATACTTTGATACCAAAATGTATGAGCACTGCTTGCAAGAACCACATCTCCTAGTACTGTTATAATTACAGGCTTTTTTATTGTTGTTGTGGCCCATTCCACTATTCCCTTTGTCAAGTAAATTTTAAAGTACATTGTAGTCTTAACAAAATCTAGGGTTGCACCCTACTATTTTAAACATGGTTGAAATGTTTTTTTTTTTTTAAATGCTCCAGTTGTTAGTCATAATTCTTTTAACCCAAATGGAGCTTTCATTATATAGGATGACCCATGTACATTCAAAAGGTATATATGAGGTTACTATTTGTATGTTACAAAATGCAGGACTGACATGCTTACTTGTAAAATCAAGACCCAAAAGTGGTTTATATTTTTTACCTTATTCCTGTAAAACCTCTTCAGCAATATTAACAGTGAGGTCCTAGAGGTAACCTCTTTCCACAAACATGTGTGTTTGTTTGTTTGTTTGTTTATTTATTTATGTGCAGTTTGTTAATCAGGAAAATCTATTGGGCCAAGATGAGACTTTTTTCAATGGAGGCCTAGGGAGAAAAGCTCCTCGTACATACATATTAACAATCTATTTATTTTATTTTATTTTAGATTTGTTTACCAGGATAGTACAACTGGATACATGTCCATTTTCAGTAGAAGCCCAGGGAGAAAAGCTCCAAAAAGACATTCAACAAAACCAATACATTTTTACATTTTAAAACACAAAATAAAACACAAATAAAAGGATTTTTACACAGATGTAAACAAACACAAAAACAGATACACAAAAAAATTATTACATTTTTATTCAGATGGAAAATTCTAGACAGTGTTTTTAAGAATGGTAGGGTATTGAATGCCTAGTAGGCTAACCTGGTAGTAGATCCAAGTAGATCATAGGATTTATAAGTTAAGAAACAATAAAGTGTAGGCAAAAGTCCTCCATGTGCACACGAGTGATGGTTAGTTAGTCTGGATTAGGACAAGGACATAGCCATCGTTTTTTAAAGTACTGAATCAGACTTTTCTTGAATTGAGGTAGAGAGAGTTCAAATGTAAGATTAGCAGGAAGAGAATTCCAAGTTTTGCCAACAGAGTTAGCAAATAGACATTTACCGGCTGTGTTGTTGGATTTGAGAGTTTGAACTAGTAGTCTTTCAGATGAACAAAGTGCGCTAAGGTTACTGTAGGGGGCGATGAGGTTTTTAAGTACGGGTGTATTATCTGATTGGTAAAGGATCTTTTGTGCAACTATTAGTTGGTTAACCTGAAGTAGGTTAGGCAGTTCAAGCCATCCTAGTAGATTTAGGTTATGGCTGTGATGAATTCTGTAGGCTGCATTGGTAGCAAATCTAGCAATGTGATTGTAGCTGCTAGAAAGTTTATTAAGGTCAGCTTTGCTAAGGTTTGTAAATAGAGGGGAAGCATAGAGGAGGGTGGAGAGTAGATGTGTACAAGTAATTACAGTTCTGGCTAATGACATTAAGAAGGGCTTGATCCTATATAGTGAGCCACGTTTTTTATTAACTGTTTTAATAGTTTTATTGATATGTAGATCAAACTTAAGATTATTATCTATTATAACTCCTAGCAGTTTAGTTGAGGAATCTGGGGAAATAATGGTATCATTGTTGGGTTTTAATGTAAAGGTTATAGGGGCAGACCTGTGAGTAGGGGAGAAAAGCAGCAATTTGGTTTTATTAGCATTTAACATGAGACTATGGTTAAGGAGCCAATTTTCAACTGTGTTAAAAGTATTTTGGGATAGAATCTGCAACTCTGTAGGTGAAGTGTCGAGCATACTAAAGTGAAGTAATCTGTGTATTGAATGCATGTTGCATTTGGGATGACCTTATACAAATCATTGATGAAAATGGAAAATAATAGTGGACCTATTATTGAGCCTTGGGGTACAACGGGGGTGATGAGTAAAAGGGTGGATAGTTTGTTCTGCCATAGGACAGCCTGTTGTCTACCACTAATATATGACTGAAACCATTTGATCACCTGTTCCTCTAGGGAGATGGATTTCAAAGTGTTTATGAGTATTTGTTGGTTTACCATATCAAAGGCTTTTGAAGGATCAAGAAAAATAGCAGAGGAAAGTTTATTATTGTTTCGGTGTTGGCTAATGACATTAGAGAAGGAGAGGAGGGCTGAGGTTGTACTATGGAATGGTCTAAAGCCATGTTGGGTGTTGGCCAGAAGATTATTATGGATAAGATAATTCAGGAGTTGATTGTGGATGCATTTTTCCATAATTTTAGCCAAGGGTGACAGAATAGCTATGGGTCTATAGTTTGAAAGTTCAGTAGAGCTACCTCCTTTATGGAGTGGGATGACATGGGATATCTTCCAGATGGAGTGAATGGACACTTCAGTTATAGTTCTGTTGATCAGGATAGTAATGGAGTATGCTATGGCATCTGCAGTTTTTTGTAGATATTCTGCAAGGAGGAGAACAGCTGACAGAGTGGTAGGCTTTATTTTTTTAAGTAATTTTCAGACCAAAGATGTGCAAACTGGCTTGACGTTAAAGGGGAGTTGGGAGCAGGGTGTAGTGTCTGGAGAATATGGGGGCATCCAGGGGATAATTGGTTAGCTAGTTTCTGGATGGTTGTTATAATGAAGCTGTTAAAGGTATTGGCAATTTCTGCTGGGGGGGTTTGGTTAGAATCCAAGGGGTTAGGATTGTAGGACTGTCCTAGACTAAGGAATTTGTTTATACCTATCCAAAACTTTTCTGGCTTGTTTTGGTGTTTTTCTTGTAGATGACAGTAATACTTTTCCTTGTCTAATGTGGTGGTTTCATTTCTTAGCTGTCTGTATCTATGTTGATCTATGGGTTTTTTTGTGGTCCTCGAAGTGGCCCAAGCCCTATTTCTAAATAGCAGTTTATGTCTGGTTTCTTTTGAGAGCCAAGGAACAGCTTTTGTTTTGGTACTAATAGCCCATGCTGGTGCATGGGTGTCAAGGATGGATAGATAGTTGGTATTAAAGTAATTTACTGCTTCTTCAAGTGGTATTTGTATCAGTACTGACCAATTGCAAGATTTGAGTTCATTTTGGAAATTTGTGCAGTTGAAATTCTTATTGTTCCTTATTGTTTTAAAAAATGGACTGCTTGTGGATATCAGCTTTTTGCCGGATTAAATAGGTGAAAAAGTGATCACTTACATCATCAGATAGGATCCCACTCTTGTATTTGATTGGATGGGTGTTAACAAGAATCCAATCCAGAATACTTGCTTTATTGTTGGGTTTACTGATCCTAGTGGGGGAGGATATGACCTGTGAAACTCCATAAAGGTTTATGTGGTGAGTGGGGGGTTCTGAGGAACACATGGTCCAGTCGATGTTGAAGTTCCCAAGTACAATGGTTTCTTGGGGGTAATTGCTGGATAACCAATGTAGGATCTCTTCAAGGGTATTTATGTTATTGCCTGGGTGAACATACACACAGACAACATTTATACATTTGTTCTTATTAATATGGAGCTTAGTGATAAAAATTTCAGCTTTGCCAAACAATGATGTTTGCAGGGCATTATTGGACACTTCAGGCATGGATTTGTGCAGAACAGCTACCCCATCTCCCTTTCTTTTGGTTCAATTAAGTCTTAGGATGTTATAGCCCGGTGGTATAACTTCTTTATCTGGAGTAAAAGGTTTTACCCAGGTTTCAGTAAGACATAGTATGTCTGGGGAAAGAGCATCTAAGAAGCCATGTAGGTGTTGAATCTTATTGTTTACACTTCTGATATTTAGGGGACTGATCAAGAGTGAGTTTTGGGGTTTGTCTAAGATTTGTGTAGTAGTGGGACAGTTAGTAAAAGACCGAGAGCCAGTGGATGAGGATGGACCAGGATTTAGGTGGATATCTCCATCCATTGTCAAGTTGCATTGTAATCTGATTGTGAGCTTTCAGATTTTAATTAACATACTTTGGTATCTTTTGGTTTTAGGGTTGCCATACCTTGTTCTAATGGGATGCTGATGCCTAGTAAGTAAGGAGTTAGATGGGAGGGGATGTATTAAGTGTTCAAGCTTGTGTGGAGCTATAAAAGTGGAGGTTTGGCCTATTGGGTAGTGGAAACCTGGGTATGTATCATATTCATAGGCAGTAAGAAGATATGGGACAAGCAGAAAGGGTAGCAGAGAGTACAGTGGTAGTATTTTAAGTAGTTTCATTGCAAGTAACATTGGGATTATTCAGGTTGACTTAACCCCAATTAAAACTTTTTAGGATAGGATAGAAAGGTTAAGTACTGAAGAGCCTATTGATGACTTGGATATAGCTGATTGGTTGACGAAAGAGGGGGTGTGATTGTAGCACTATATATTTAGCACCACTGGGGATGAGTGGGATTTGGGGGCAGGGTGGGCTTTGGAGCAAGCTTGAGCACAGCAAGGGTGAGCGGAGCAGGGCCAAAAACAGACGACGAGGTAGTAAGAGTCTGTGTATACTGCGTGAGTGCACTGGAGCTAAAAGTAGGTTCCTTCTTACTTTCTATTAGGTTCCTCTCCTCTTTTTTATAACAATGTGTTTAAAGAGTTGCATTTGTTAAGTTTTATAGTTTTATGGCTATGACAGTAAATTTCACTTTTATGCCCTGGTAAGACATTTAGTGTTCAAGAGCTCATATGTAAAACATTAAACTTTCTTGAGCAGTTTTCCATTGAGGTACTATTTAATGGGTAGTAAGGGACCTAGTAAGCCAAATTAGGTAATAAAGGTTTTCTAAGATATTGATTGGAAGGGAGCTGTTAGTGCTTCAGACATTGTCTGGCTATGTAAAATCTAAAATGGTGCCTGCCACAGGTAATATTTATTAACTTTGGGATTGGTTTAAGGTAATAAACAGGGACAGGGGAAGGGGAGGGGTAAACAAGAGCGTGAGCTGGGAGTTCTTTTGTACTGCTGTTAATGAGCCAAGATCTAGGCAAAGACAAGTTTGTGTTTAAGAAAAACAATCAAAATTGACCAAGAACTGCTGTGAAGCTGTAAGTCATTTCTTAACAATTTATCAGGTGGAAAAACTGCATAACCTTGTATCTATAGGCTACTGTGTTCTCAATTAAATTAAACGCACACAGTATTTGATCAGTTATGGATACTATTTTCTGCCAGAAGGGAATAAAAGAGACATGGAAGATGAGTGTGTGTGTGTGTGTGTGTGTGTGTGTGTGTGTGTGTGCGGGGGTCTGCTTACAAGCCAAAGCAGAGTGCTCTCTAGGGGATAATGAATATTAGCTCAAACAGGTAGACACATACACAAAGCTAACTTTAGCTGTTTGTGTTTGCAGACAGTTCAGACACAGACTGCGTTTTTCATATAACATTGATCGGGTTAAAGATAAAGGTGTTATTGTAGCCAGTTACTTAGAGTGATGTTAGGTCTAGAAAAGAAGAGCACAGAGAGGAGTAAGCACTGTTGAGATGGTAAAGATACATTATAAAGACTACAAAACAAACTGTGCACAGGAAAATATGTCTTGAATCAACTACTAGTATATGCAAATACTGAGCCAATTGGATAACACATTAGTAAGGAGGGACCTCAGCTGACAGGTGCACAGTCACAGATAAAAATATAGCGAGCAGCACTCTGTCCTGGGTCTGTAATGTGATTCTATGCAGCACTTATGCCACAATTGTATAGATATAATGAGACAGCAGCATAAGGTGTCTATGCACAACACATATACAGGAATACTATTAGTTGACAAGGTGCAACTATGCAAATAGCACATACTAAGACAGTAAGCAACTTGGTGAAGACAAACACATGCTAGCATGCCATAGTATCCTCCAGTAATACAGCATAAATAATATTAGATATCTGTGGAACACAATTCAACATAAATAAGCATAGACAGTTGTAAAACACTTACTGGAGAGACACTGAGCTCCTCATGGGACCTGTAGCAGGGTGGTTGTAGTTGTAAAATTGGTGCCTGCACAGGTAATATTTATTAACTTTGGGATTGGCTTAAGGTAATAAACAGGGAAGGGGGAGGGGGAAACAAGAGTGTGGGCTGGGAGTTCTTTTGTACTGCTGTTAAGGAGCCAAGATCCAGGCAAAGACAAGTTTTTATTTAAGAAAAACAATCAAAATTGACCAAGAACTGCTGTGAAGCTGTAGGCCATTTCTTAACAATTTATCAGGTGGAAAAACAGCATAACCTTGCATCTGTAGGCTATTGTGTTCTCAATTAAATTAAACATACACAGTATTTGATCAGTTATGGATACTATTTGTTAACAGAAGGGAATAAAAGAGACATGGAAGATGAGTGTGTGTGTGTGTGTGTGGTGGTGGGGGGGGTCTGCTTACAGGCCAAAGCAGAGTGCTCTCCGGGGAATAATGAATATTAGCTCAAACAGGTAGACACATAACACAAAGTTAACAAAATCAACAGAAAATTAATACAGAATTAATATAAATATTACAAAAGCAAACTGACAGAAACTGAAGCAAAATATTATACAACTTAAAAATTAATAAAAACATATTGATGTAGTGATCATAGTAGCAATGGATTTTTGTAGTATGCTACAGTAATAGATTCAGAACAACCAGAGATGATAAGCATTCTGTTTTGCATGGAATGCTAATACCTACAGGTAAAAAGGGAGTAAGTAATTGTAAGAGAGGGATGAAGGAGGAAAAAAAAGCATGGTTAGTGTTAAAATTCAGGGAGCAAAGGTTGTGGGAAGTGGGGATAGTTGGGTAGAGGTTAGGAGGGGTGAGAGCAGGAGCTTTCCCAAGTAGAAGAGACATAGGAATAGAGCAATTTCTTAAAAATGGAGAGGTTCTGGGTAGTTTGGATATGGGGAGGAAGTGAGTTTCATTTTCATGCTAGGGAAAATGACAATAGAAATTGTCATAAACATAAAAATAAGTTTAATAATTTCCTTTTTCACTTCATCTAATGAGGAAGAAATCTTAGCCACTCTTATGCACTGTCCCTTGATCAAACCTTTCTTATAACTTAAGAGATGGAAGCTTTCAAAATGCAAATACAATCTGCTAATAGTAGGTTTTCTAGAGATGGCTGATATAAAACCACTACTGGATTATCCAATCATAGTGTTTAAATAGTTCATCTAGTATCTGTTGAAATTGGATGTAAACCTAAAGAAGCCAGTTAATTTATTTAGATATTCAATACAGTTCACAATTTCATCTTCTGGCCCATTAAAGTAAATATATCAACCAAATATCATAAATACAATTTACAGTAACTGGAAAACAGAAACTTAAATATAATACAGCTCTCCCCTGCTAATAGCACTAAATTCACATAAATAGGGGCACAAGCTGCCCCCATTGCATCTCCCTTAATTTGCTTAAAAATTCCCCCCTCAAAATAAATAATGTGCTTTAGCACCAAGTGAATAAGTTCCATAGACAGCTGAATCAACTCATCTGAAGGGGAAGTGGAATCCACTAAATTTTCATGGAACAAGTCCAGGCCATCTTCCATAAGTATTGATGTAAAAAGATCAACTACATCTATAGTAAGGAACCCCATGTCCTTGGAACACACCAGAGGCATGTCACCCAAGGAAGTCCCAAGACTCCTTTAATAAATGTGACTTATTACTGAAGGCAGGCTTCAATATCCTGTCTATAAACACTGAGAAAGTGTACGTTTCTGAGCCCTGCACAGCCACAATGGATCTAAAAGGAAGTGTCAGTATATCCTTATGGACTTTGGGGATCCCAAAAATAGTCAGGATAACAGGGTTCATATTCCAAAGGAAATCACATAAAGTTTCCAAAATCCTGTTCTTCATACCTCCCAAACTCTTAATGCAAGCAATTTGGGCAGAGATGGACAAAATCAGGGGACAAAGGCCTAAAAATAGGGACATATTTTAAATATTGCTCTTATAAACTTAGAAAGTTACTAGAATAACAGACTTTGTTTTAACATGCATTTTCTGAATGATTTGAAGTCTGAAACTTAAATGTATGTCATTATTTAGTTACTTTAGTCCTCTGATCATCCCAGTGATTAGCAGAAAACCACAAATTTTATGAGGAACAGACCAAAAATATCAGCCAAAAATCTGGACATTCTGTAAAAAACTGGAGAGTTGAGAGGTATGCTGTTCTCAAAGCAATTTTTTTCAAGTGCTAAGTCAATCCTGGAATGGACAATATTGACCTCATTCCTAAATACTGCAATGTAGGTTGGGTAATCATGCAATGCAAAATGTTAAACACGGCACTTGAATAATAAACTGTGTTAAAACTAACCATGCGTCTGCCTTTATCAGTCTTCATGATGTAGATGGATATTGTCTTCCTTAGGGAGTCAAATATGGTCTTTTCATTAATACTTAAATTATGCTTTACAATATATATATTAATGCTGACCTGCTTGTATAAATCATTGACACAACCCTTTTCAAAAGCCTGTATGACTGGATGTGACACTGAGTTAAATAAGCTTTTCTTCCAAAAAAGAATTTTTTTGTTCTGTGCATTCCCTCTGTCATTACTCTTATCATCAAAAAGAACAGCTACATTCAATTTCCTAGTAAACAGTTCTAATTCATTTGAAGAACCGCTAATGCATATAAATTGGCACCTTTTTCAAATAGTGAAAAGTGATCTAATGAAATGGAAATATGACCATAATTAAAAATGTTGACTCCATTACGTGAGGTCATTATTTCATTCATATATTGTACCATCACCATTTTTTTTTCATTTTCCTATGTCCTTCCCTTTGTACCTTGTGGTTTGTCTGTTGTTTTCCCTGTGATGGTATAAATATTTCCTGACTGGATCCAGATCCTGTAGGTGTCATGTACAACTAGCCAGATGTTCCAACTGAGATAGGATTAGAAAACCATATTGTGTTTGTTTAAGATATACCCTGGGATTGGGATTCATGAAGCTTGCACCAGGCGCAGGTGTAGCGTAGGTGGTATAATGCCAAATATGGCCGTCGAGCGATCCAGGTGCGATCCAATTCCATGTGCACTACCGGCGTACGCCATAACTGTGCAGCCCTTGGCTTAGGTATGCTAATCACCCCATGCGCAGTGCTGCACCATGCAAATGAAGGTAAATAGTGATTCGTGAAGTGGTGCAGGCGTAGCGTAAGTCCACAGAAATGTAAACCAAAAAACACGGTTTACATTTTCCCAAACAGAACATCAGAGCTATGGAAGCGGACCAGACTCATGTATTACAAAGTTAACATATGCCAATGGCTAAATACACAGCCAATGGCATAAGAAAAGATGCACAACACCTAAAAAAACATTTAATGTCATGTCCACAGTAACGCAAAGTACAACCGCTGGGCATGTGTGCGCAAACTGGAACACAAAGAAAATATATACAAGTGTCATAAAATCGCAATGTAATACAAATCAGGATTTCACCATAATACACAATGGTATGCATGGTACACCACAACCAAGCTGCAAGGGTTGCTAAGGGTCTGTGACAGTGTTCTGCGTGGTAACTATGAATTAGTAGTCAATGCCATGCAAATGAGGCAGGTAATACTGAATCACAAACGTCCTGCCGGATTAAGGATGTACCATACGGCACAGCGCTATAACACCGTGGAGTGGCTCAGAGGTATACATGACATCAGCAGTGGGGTGTGACACCGTAGCTTTAAGCACATTGGAGCAATGCAAATCTGGCCTGGCTGTTGCTAAGCAAAGCTGCAGGACAGGGGTGGGGAGGTAGGTATAGAATCGTTTAGCTGAGAACACACATGGTGCCCGAAAGCGCATGTGTACAGGGATGAAAACATGCCTGAAACCCAGTAAGCAGATGCACGTGCCATGAACCATAGCACAAACAGGAAGGTCAGGGTAAGAAAAGAAGGAAATGCCACATTAGGGTAATTGGAGTACAACTGAGCAATTAACACCTATTAACTCACAGCGGGCAATCGACGGCAGCTGACAAGTCTGCTCGCAGAAACCTGCAAAACAGGATAGGGGAGGCATCGGATTGCAAAGAAAGGAGAACTGTCATAGCAGAGCAAAGCAAACCTACAGTAGACCGGCAATAGAACACATTACGCAAGACAAGCCAGGTCTAGGAAAGTACAAATGAAAGCAGGCTGCTGGATGCATGCCAGAAAATTGTAGGTGAAACATGAAGAAATGTAAAGGGAAGGGCAAGAGGTAATCCACGGCAGCCAAATGTAATTCAACACCAAAGGCACCACAATAGTAGTCCCTGTAGTAAAACACATAAGATACCCTGTAGCTACGATCGTACATACACATCCTATGACATCATCGGTGTTCACAGCACAATATTATAAAGTGTGAAAGCACCCTACACACACCTGTGTATTCCCAAACACTGCACCATAGGTGTAAACACACAGGGAACTTTTAAAATGTACATGTTGGGAGCTGCCATAGCTGTGATTCATAACCATGTGTTAGAGACTGACGGTGTTGTGGAGGATGATGCTGACAACCACTGCAGGCCCCGGAGGAGGAGAAGAGTGTTCAGACCAAGGGTAACCTACCAGGGGCTACATGATATGGAGATAGTAGAGTGTTACAGGGTGGACAGGGACATCTTACAGCAAATAGTTGAGCTGTGCCGGCCACGCCTGAGAACCAGAAACAACAGAGGGGAACCCATCCCAGTAGACATGGAGGTATGTGTAAGCTTGCGAATACTAGCCACAGGTACCTTTCAAAGGCCAACTGGAGATATAATGTGGATCTCACAGGCATCAGCATCCAGGGTACTACACCAGTTCCTGGATGCCATGTTACCACATGCCAATGAGCATATATGCTTCCCCCGAACACAGGAGGAGTTGGCCAGCAATATGCGTCACTTCCACCATGTGGCACACTACCCGGAGGTACTGGGTGGGATAGACTGCATGCACATACATATCAAGTCACCACCCGGTGAGCATGGTAGGTGCTACATAAACTGCAAGGGATTCCACTCCATCAACTGCCAGGTTGTGTGCAATGCCCAGGGCATTATCACGGATGTGTGTGCTGGCAGCCCTGGAAGCTACCATGACTCCCATATCTGGCATACCTCACAGCTGTATCAGGTATTTGTCAGGGAGAACATCCCACATGGCCACCTTGTGGGGGATGCTGGTTATGCACTGGAGCCGTGGATGATGACTCCCATCAGAAATGCACACACACCCATGCAAGAATGCCATAATGAGGCACACGCACAAACCAGAATCATCATAGAGTGTGTGTTTGGGATGCTGAAATCACGGTTCCGTTGCTTGGACACATCTGGCGGAGCCTTGCAGTACTCTCCAGGCACGTGTGCCCACATCTTCATAGTATGTGCCATGCTACATAACATGATCCTGCGGAAACAGCTGCAGCAGGGACAAAATGGTTAAGGCCCTCATAGCCCACTGCAATTGCCAAGGCCATCACAGGCACAGAGGTATTCAGACCACGAACACCCTGTGCCAGCCCCAGTAGGTAGACAGAGGCATGCCCAATATGCCTACGCCTTGACAAAGTGGGAATGTGTCAGAGTAGGCCCCTACGGACTGACACACCTCTCCACCTGCACACACAGTAAAATGGATGGCACACACACACGACCACCTGTAAATTGTAATGTATAGGTGGCCCACTATGTGAATCCTACATAGGCAGCCCTCAAACATTGTACACACAACAGCTATTGGAACAAGGAATGTCAACACCTGAACAGTACATGTGCCTATCAGCAGATGTTGGTGCTGTGTGTATAAGTTCCTAGGTACATCGGTAGGTACACGGCCGATTGTCAGAGGCCATACACCAAATGAGGCAAACAGTGTCTGCTGTCACCACAACATCGAGTAACCAACTGTTGCTCAGTGGAGCAGAGGCAGTCACGGGATCACATGTGTGTAAGCACTGTTCTGCACACCCTCTGCATGGATTCCCTGCTGCATTAATGAGGGGCTCCACATAATGTAATCATGGATGTTGTGTCAAGGCATGGGGTGTACCCATGACAGGTATTCGTCACCCCAGCATGCTCCACCTATGTTCGTTTGAAGGTGTAGCACATTACTGTGTGTGGCTCACTGTGATATACATACCCAATGCTGGAGCACATCCAGTAAACATCACATGGACATACTAGTAATTGGACTCATCCATATGTAAACTAACTGAGTTACCCATGTGAGTGCAGTATGGAGTAACAGCCATAGTATACTCCACATACAAAATGCCATAACATGTGTACAAATCCCAGATGGCCAAGTGGTAAATGCAGTGACTGTCGTGCATGTTCCCCGTCCCACGTCCTGCAAGGGATGTAACGTAATCCCGAAGGCACGAATAATGCATGTCAGATGCAGGTCATCAGATCATGTTTAGCACACATTAATGGGAATATGCGTTGCCCAGTGCTGGTAAGCGTAGTTTAAATATGAGTATATGGATATGCGCGAAACAGAGCCAAACTTCTCTGAATATCATGCAGATCACGGTCAATGATGTTCAGAACAGGTGAAACCAGCATTATTCACCCCTGTACTAATAGCGCCTGCTCTGAGGGGTAAAACGACCACTGCCAGGAGTAGAACACGCAATCATGTATACAATCACCTAACACTATGGCAGCCAAGATGTACCTACGGCAGGTGTGTAATGTGACAGGTTCAGACACAAACATGCAGAGTCCAGGAAACAGTATACACCGACAAGTACACAATGAAAGGTGTAGTTTGCCTGTCACTTTCCCTGTCAGATATATCTATATCTATATATATATATATATATATATATATATATATATATATATATATATATATATATATGTATATATATATATATATATATATATATACATATATACATAGATATAATACATATAGAAAGGGTGATAGAGAGATATATGTTGATATATACGGATTCACCAATATCTGCAAATATATAGATAAGTCAACAACATTCATAAAACCTTGGAGGTACAAATAAATAGGACACTGCCAACTATGGAATGTGTCACATATCGACATGTGTAACCATGAGGCTGAAAGACCGAAAGAACACAGTACCACAACACTGGAACCACGAGTAATATTATCATGATAAGAAGGGACATTTAGTTATCGCTGCTGGTGTTGCGGTCCACGTAGGTACTGTGTTCAACTGTGTTTGTGATTGCCGTAGTCTATGTATGTGTGTGTTGAGGGTGCCGTGTGCGTTTCCATGTGACTGTAATGTGTGTGTGTGTCTGCATCGTGTGTCTGTTAGTGCCAACTCGGAGGTAGATCATTACGGTAGGTGCGGTTATAGCTAGCCATAGGCATATGGTTGCCACCTGTCCCACATTAGGAGGGACAGCCCCTCCCTGAGCAGTTGTGTCCTGACATAAAACATTACAAAGGGCAACTGTCCGAGATTGTAGAGCATTATTATGTCCCATATATTATGTAATAGTTGCATTAAATAGTTATGCCTGTATGTAAGAAACGTAAATGTTACATGCAATATGATAAGTAGCCAAAGTCCTACAATAAGTATGTATAGAGGATAAAAGTATGTGCTATCCTGTGTACTGACCACGGGTATGTGTCAGCCTGTAAACACCGATGTGTGTCCCGCAAGTGTCCCACAATGTCCATTTGAAAAGGTGGCAACCCATGCCAAAGAGGTTCAGTTACCAACACAACTGCAATGACTGCAAATATCTGGGACAGAACTACATGGGACAGCTGTCAGTTAGTAACATCCCTTTACATATCGCTGTAATTCCGGAGGTATGGAAGTATCAACCTCACCTGCATACTATATAGAAACCAATTAACAACGGCCCAATGTATAATCCCGTAACAAAAGTCTACTAACTGATAGCTCTTTAATTAGGGAAGGAGCCCACACATATATATGGAATATGTAGAAATGCAAGCCCCACAAACCTGTATATGCTACGTACACCCACCTACATCCCCCACACATGAAACTATAGCAATACAGACTGTAATTACAGCACAAACATCCAGTCAGTCAATTACATCTGCAGAAGCGTTAACATACCTTGCGAGTGACACATTTAAAGGCGCCATGTGAAATCATAGCCATTGTATAATGGAACAAATGGCAATGTTACAGGTTTTGTTTGCAATAGTCCCTTATCAGACGGTTGGTATGACAAGTACACTCACATGTAGAACCACATACTCTAGCTGTCACACACAATCTATGGGGGACATGAATCCAAACTATACGTGTCTCTACACATAGCAGTTGCAATTACACAGAACAAAACACAATACAGGCTGTCTCCCCGAAGGTAGGGCAAATGGGCAACGCCCAAGTGGAGAATTCAATTATACCCCACTGTTGCCGCGTAATTGGTGAATGGAGTAGCTGCACAGCTGATGTGCAAATAATAAGTCACTCAGGAACAGCAATTGGTGGCAGGAAACCACATGTTACAGGTATCAACGTATATATGGATGACTTGCCAGACATTCAAACTGTATGCTCATACCATAGAACTGTTTAAACAGTGTAAGAGAGATAGTCACAAAAGTCCAGAATGATAACAAGGTATGTAGTGTATGTATAGCCTGTTATGTATTAATTATGTTAGTGTATGTATAGCCTGTTTTGTATTAATTAAAAGTGTCTGCAATGCATAAAGTGGGAAAAGGTATTATGTAGTGATGTCTTGCTGAGCATAGTAACGCTTGTAGAAATTGTGTCCTGCAGTGGGCCACAAGGTAAACATCACAGACACCACAAGGGATGCTACATGAGGGCTTTAAACAGAACAATTCCATACCACCCACCGTCAGTGGTAGGGTATGTCCAACAAGTACGTGCCATAGCAGGGGATAGTATATGTTGATATACCATCACAGTAGGCATGTGTATGGGCATATAACGACAATGACATGTCAAAGGTGGTCCCGCTGTGCAAGTATGCTTTGCATTATGGGATACTATGTAAAATATGTGTAATGTACAGTATTGTAGGTAGATATATCAGATATTCTACACAGCATAACAGGCATATCATGCATACCAAAGGTATCATCTCTTGGCATGTACAATATACAATAACAGGATACATATGGCTTGTAGTCACGGGACACTGTAACAGCATGATAGCTAATCTAAATGGAAGGGCTACTCAACTAACCATGCACAAAGGACATGTAGTAGCTTCACAGGTTCATAGTGGGGTACTATGCAGTCTGGCAAGTCTGTGTAAGCACAACTACAGTGTTCACACCAGCGGCACCTCTCTAGGGTAGTGCCCTGTCTGTGAACAGCAGAACCATGTGCTACCTGCACCTCTGCACAGTACAGCCACTGCAGTGATCCCTGGCGTACATGTGTCTCCCATCCACCAAGTGAGGTATCACATGAACAGTGCTATTGAGTGTCCCTGCGTGATGTACATAGAAATCATGTTCCAAAGCATGGTGAGTGTCTGGGTTGAAATTTTTTACATATCATGGCTTTCCA